>NW_026776899.1:0-61213 GCF_030936135.1 Gavia stellata
ACAAACACTTGGCCTCTGAACTTGTTTAGCCTACTAAAACTTCCAACGTACACAGCCTCTCCTGCTCAATCTGGCCAGAGCTCAACACCGAAATTGCGAACGTCCAGCGATTGCTCCTACACTAAAGGTGCCAGCCCTGAAAGCTCTTGCTGGTCCTCATCTCCCACTGGTAACCTCTCAAACGAACCACAAACACTTGGCCTCTGAACTTGTTTAGCCTACTAAAACTTCCAACGTACACAGCCTCTCCTGCTCAATCTGGCCAAAATTCAACACCGAAATTGCGAACGTCCAGCGATTGCTCCTACACTAAAGGTGCCAGCCCTGAAAGCTCTTGCTGGTCCTCATCTCCCACTGGTAACCTCTCAAACGAACCACAAACACTTGGCCTCTGAACTTGTTTAGCCTACTAAAACTTCCAACGTACACAGCCTCTCCTGCTCAATCTGGCCAGAGCTCAACACCGAAATTGCGAACGTCCAGCGATTGCTCCTACACTAAAGGTGCCAGCCCTGAAAGCTCTTGCTGGTCCTCATCTCCCACTGGTAACCTCTCAAACGAACCACAAACACTTGGCCTCTGAACTTGTTTAGCCTACTAAAACTTCCAACGTACACAGCCTCTCCTGCTCAATCTGGCCAGAGCTCAACACCGAAATTGCGAACGTCCAGCGATTGCTCCTACACTAAAGGTGCCAGCCCTGAAAGCTCTTGCTGGTCCTCATCTCCCACTGGTAACCTCTCAAACGAACCACAAACACTTGGCCTCTGAACTTGTTTAGCCTACTAAAACTTCCAACGTACACAGCCTCTCCTGCTCAATCTGGCCAGAGCTCAACACCGAAATTGCGAACGTCCAGCGATTGCTCCTACACTAAAGGTGCCAGCCCTGAAAGCTCTTGCTGGTCCTCATCTCCCACTGGTAACCTCTCAAACGAACCACAAACACTTGGCCTCTGAACTTGTTTAGCCTACTAAAACTTCCAACGTACACAGCCTCTCCTGCTCAATCTGGCCAGAGCTCAACACCGAAATTGCGAACGTCCGGCGATTGCTCCTACACTAAAGGTGCCAGCCCTGAAAGCTCTTGCTGGTCCTCATCTCCCACTGGTAACCTCTCAAACGAACCACAAACACTTGGCCTCTGAACTTGTTTAGCCTACTAAAACTTCCAACGTACACAGCCTCTCCTGCTCAATGTGGCCAAAATTCAACACCGAAATTGCAAACGTCCAGCGATTGCTCCTACACTAAAGGTGCCAGCCCTGAAAGCTCTTGCTGGTCCTCATCTCCCACTGGTAACCTCTCAAACGAACCACAAACACTTGGCCTCTGAACTTCTTTAGCCTACTAAAACTTCCAACGTACAGAGCCTCTCCTGCTCAATCTGGCCAGAGTTCAACACCGAAATTGTGAACGTCCAGCGATTGCTCCTACACTAAAGGTGCCAGCCCTGAAAGCTCTTGCTGGTCCTCATCTCCCACTGGTAACCTCTCAAACGAACCACAAACACTTGGGCTCTGAACTTGTTTAGCCTACTAAAACTTCCAACGTACACTCCCTCTCCTGCTCAATCTGGCCAGAGCTCAACACCGAAATTGCGAACGTCCAGCGATTGCTCCGACACTAAAGGTGCCAGCCCTGAAAGCTCTTGCTGGTCCTCATCTCCCACTGGTAACCTCTCAAACGAACCACAAACACTTGGCCTCTGAACTTGTTTAGCCTACTAAAACTTCCAACGTACACTGCCTTACCTGCTCAATCTGGCCAAAATTCAATACCGAAATTGCGAACGTCCAGCGATTGCTCCTACACTAAAGGTGCCAGCCCTGAAAGCTCTTGCTGGTCCTCATCTCCCACTGGTAACCTCTCAAACGAACCACAAACACATGGCCTCTGAACTTGTTTAGCCTACTAAAACTTCCAACGTACACAGCCTCTCCTGCTCAATCTGGCCAGAGCTCAACACCGAAATTGCGAACGTCCAGCGATTGCTCCTACACTAAAGGTGCCAGCCCTGAAAGCTCTTGCTGGTCCTCATCTCCCACTGGTAACCTCTCAAACGAACCACAAACACTTGGCCTCTGAACTTGTTTAGCCTACTAAAACTTCCAACGTACACAGCCTCTCCTGCTCAATCTGGCCAGAGCTCAACACCGAAATTGCGAACGTCCAGCGATTGCTCCTACACTAAAGGTGCCAGCCCTGAAAGCTCTTGCTGGTCCTCATCTCCCACTGGTAACCTCTCAAACGAACCACAAACACTTGGCCTCTGAACTTGTTTAGCCTACTAAAACTTCCAACGTACACAGCCTCTCCTGCTCAATCTGGCCAGAGCTCAACACCGAAATTGTGAACGTCCAGCGATTGCTCCTACACTAAAGGTGCCAGCCCTGAAAGCTCTTGCTGCTCCTCATCTCCCACTGGTAACCTCTCAAACGAACCACAAACACTTGGGCTCTGAACTTGTTTAGCCTACTAAAACTTCCAACGTACACAGCCTCTCCTGCTCAATCTGGCCAAAATTCAACACCGAAATTGCGAACGTCCGGCGATTGCTCCTACACTAAAGGTGCCAGCCCTGAAAGCTCTTGCTGCTCCTCATCTCCCACTGGTAACCTCTCAAACGAACCACAAACACTTGGCCTCTGAACTTGTTTAGCCTACTAAAACTTCCAACGTACACAGCCTCTCCTGCTCAAGCTGGCCAAAGCTCAACACCGAAATTGCGAACGTCCGGCGATTGCTCCTACACTAAAGGTGCCAGCCCTGAAAGCTCTTGCTGGTCCTCATCTCCCACTGGTAACCTCTCAAACGAACCACAAACACTTGGCCTCTGAACTTGTTTAGCCTACTAAAACTTCCAACGTACACAGCCTCTCCTGCTCAATCTGGCCAGAGCTCAACACCGAAATTGCGAACGTCCAGCGATTGCTCCTACACTAAAGGTGCCAGCCCTGAAAGCTCTTGCTGGTCCTCATCTCCCACTGGTAACCTCTCAAACGAACCACAAACACTTGGCCTCTGAACTTGTTTAGCCTACTAAAACTTCCAACGTACACAGCCTCTCCTGCTCAATCTGGCCAGAGCTCAACACCGAAATTGTGAACGTCCAGCGATTGCTCCTACACTAAAGGTGCCAGCCCTGAAAGCTCTTGCTGCTCCTCATCTCCCACTGGTAACCTCTCAAACGAACCACAAACACTTGGGCTCTGAACTTGTTTAGCCTACTAAAACTTCCAACGTACACAGCCTCTCCTGCTCAATCTGGCCAAAGCTCAACACCGAAATTGCGAACGTCCGGCGATTGCTCCTACACTAAAGGTGCCAGCCCTGAAAGCTCTTGCTGCTCCTCATCTCCCACTGGTAACCTCTCAAACGAACCACAAACACTTGGCCTCTGAACTTGTTTAGCCTACTAAAACTTCCAACGTACACAGCCTCTCCTGCTCAATCTGGCCAGAGCTCAACACCGAAATTGCGAACGTCCAGCGATTGCTCCTACACTAAAGGTGCCAGCCCTGAAAGCTCTTGCTGGTCCTCATCTCCCACTGGTAACCTCTCAAACGAACCACAAACACTTGGCCTCTGAACTTGTTTAGCCTACTAAAACTTCCAACGTACACAGCCTCTCCTGCTCAATCTGGCCAGAGCTCAACACCGAAATTGTGAACGTCCAGCGATTGCTCCTACACTAAAGGTGCCAGCCCTGAAAGCTCTTGCTGCTCCTCATCTCCCACTGGTAACCTCTCAAACGAACCACAAACACTTGGGCTCTGAACTTGTTTAGCCTACTAAAACTTCCAACGTACACTCCCTCTCCTGCTCAATCTGGCCAAATTCAACACCGAAATTGCGAACGTCCAGCGATTGCTCCTACACTAAAGGTGCCAGCCCTGAAAGCTCTTGCTGGTCCTCATCTCCCACTGGTAACCTCTCCAGCGAACCACAAACACTTGGCCTCTGAACTTCTTTAGCCCTACTAAAACTTCCAACGTACACTGCCTCTCCTGCTCAATGTGGCCAAAATTCAACACCGAAATTGCGAACGTCCGGCGATTGCTCCTAGACTAAAGGTGCCAGCCCTGAAAGCTCTTGCTGGTCCTCATCTCCCACTGGTAACCTCTCAAACGAACCACAAACACTTGGCCTCTGAACTTGTTTAGCCTACTAAAACTTCCAACGTACACTCCCTCTCCTGCTCATCTGGCCAAAATTCAATACCGAAATTGCGAACGTCCGGCGATTGCTCCTACACTAATGGTGCCAGCCCTGAAAGCTCTTGCTGGTCCTCATCTCCCACTGGTAACCTCTCAAACGAACCACAAACACATGGCCTCTGAACTTGTTTAGCCTACTAAAAACTTCCAACGGACACAGCCTCTCCTGCTCAATCTGGCCAGAGCTCAACACCGAAATTGCGAACGTCCAGCGATTGCTCCTACACTAATGGTGCCAGCCCTGAAAGCTCTTGCTGGTCCTCATCTCCCACTGGTAACCTCTCAAACGAACCACAAACACTTGGGCTCTGAACTTGTTTAGCCTACTAAAACTTCCAACGTACACAGCCTCTCCTGCTCAATCTGGCCAGAGCTCAACACCGAAATTGCGAACGTCCAGCGATTGCTCCTACACTAAAGGTGCCAGCCCTGAAAGCTCTTGCTGGTCCTCATCTCCCACTGGTAACCTCTCAAACGAACCACAAACACTTGGGCTCTGAACTTGTTTAGGCTACTAAAACTTCCAACGTACACAGCCTCTCCTGCTCAAGCTGGCCAAAGCTCAACACCGAAATTGCGAACGTCCAGCGATTGCTCCTACACTAAAGGTGCCAGCCCTGAAAGCTCTTGCTGGTCCTCATCTCCCACTGGTAACCTCTCAAACGAACCACAAACACTTGGCCTCTGAACTTGTTTAGCCTACTAAACTTCCAACGTACACAGCCTCTCCTGCTCAATCTGGCCAAAATTCAACACCGAAATTGCGAACGTCCAGCGATTGCTCCTACACTAAAGGTGCCAGCCCTGAAAGCTCTTGCTGGTCCTCATCTCCCACTGGTAACCTCTCAAACGAACCACAAACACTTGGCCTCTGAACTTGTTTAGCCTACTAAAACTTCCAACGTACACAGCCTCTCCTGCTCAATCTGCCAGAGCTCAACACCGAAATTGTGAACGTCCAGCGATTGCTCCTACACTAAAGGTGCCAGCCCTGAAAGCTCTTGCTGGTCCTCATCTCCCACTGGTAACCTCTCAAACGAACCACAAACACTTGGCCTCTGAACTTGTTTAGCCTACTAAAACTTCCAACGTACACAGCCTCTCCTGCTCAATCTGGCCAAAATTCAACACCGAAATTGCGAACGTCCAGCGATTGCTCCGACACTAAAGGTGCCAGCCCTGAAAGCTCTTGCTGGTCCTCATCTCCCACTGGTAACCTCTCAAACGAACCACAAACACTTGGGCTCTGAACTTGTTTAGCCTACTAAAACTTTCAACGTACACTGCCTCTCCTGCTCAATGTGGCCAAAATTCAACACCGAAATTGCGAACGTCCGGCGATTGCTCCTACACTAAAGGTGCCAGCCCTGAAAGCTCTTGCTGGTCCTCATCTCCCACTGGTAACCTCTCAAACGAACCACAAACACTTGGCCTCTGAACTTCTTTAGCCTACTAAAACTTCCAACGTACACAGCCTCTCCTGCTCAATCTGGCCAGAGCTCAACACCGAAATTGCGAACGTCCAGCGATTGCTCCTACACTAAGGGTGCCAGCCCTGAAAGCTCTTGCTGGTCCTCATCTCCCACTGGTAACCTCTCAAACGAACCACAGACACTTGGGCTCTGAACTTGTTTAGCCTACTAAAATTTCCAACGTACACAGCCTCTACTGCTCAATCTGCCCAAAATTCAACACCGAAATTGCGAACGTCCAGCGATTGCTCCGACACTAAAGGTGCCAGCCCTGAAAGCTCTTGCTGGTCCTCATCTCCCACTGGTAACCTCTCAAACGAACCACAAACACTTGGCCTCTGAACTTGTTTAGCCTACTAAAACTTCCAACGTACACAGCCTCTCCTGCTCAAACTGGCGAAAATTCAACACCGAAATTGCGAACGTCCAGCGATTGCTCCTACAGTAAAGGTGCCAGCCCTGAAAGCTCTTGCTGGTCCTCATCTCCCACTGGTAAGCTCTCAAACGAACCACAAACACTTGGCCTCTGAACTTGTTTAGACACTCAAAGGTCCAGACTTATCATCGCTTCCTTTCGCTAATTCATGTTAGAGCTCAACACGAAATTGCGAACGTCCAGCCATTGCTCCTACACTAAAGGTGCCAGCCCTGAAAGCTCTTGCTGGTCTCCATCTCCCACTGGTAACCTCTCAAACGAACCACAAACACTTGGCCTCTGAACTTGTTTAGCCTACTAAAACTTCCAACGTACACAGCCTCTCCTGCTCAATCTGGCCAAAATTCAACACCGAAATTGCGAACGTCCGGCGATTGCTCCTACACTAAAGGTGCCAGCCCTGAAAGCTCTTGCTGGTGCTCATCTCCCACTGGCAACCTCTCAAACGAACCACAAACACTTGGCCTCTGAACTTGTTTAGCCTACTAAAACTTCCAACGTACACAGCCTCTCTTGCTCAATCTGGCCAAAATTCAACACCGAAATTGCGAACGTCGGGCGATTGCTCCTACACTAAAGGTGCCAGCCCTGAAAGCTCTTGCTGGTCCTCATCTCCCACTGGTAACCTCTCAAACGAACCACAAACACTTGGGCTCTGAAATTGTTTAGGCTACTAAAACTTCCAACGTACACAGCCTCTCCTGCTCAATCTGGCCAGAGCTCAACACCGAAATTGCGAACGTCCAGCGATTGCTCCTACACTAAAGGTGCCAGCCCTGAAAGCTCTTGCTGGTCCTCATCTCCCACTGGTAACCTCTCAAACGAACCACAAACACTTGGCCTCTGAACTTGTTTAGACACTCAAAGGTCCAGACGTATAATCGCTTCCTTTCGCTAATTCATGTCAGAGCTCAACACCGAAATTGCGAACGTCCGCCGATTGCTCCTACACTAATGGTGCCAGCCCTGAAAGCTCTTGCTGGTCCTCATCTCCCACTGGTAACCTCTCAAATGAACCACAAACACTTGGGCTCTGAACTTGTTTAGCCTACTAAAACTTTCAACGTACACAGCCTCTCCTGCTCAATCTGGCAGAGCTCAACACCGAAATTGCGAACGTCCGGCGATTGCTCCTACACTAATGGTGCCAGCCCTGAAAGCTCTTGCTGGTCCTCATCTCCCACTGGTAACCTCTCAAACGAACCACAAACACTTGGCCTCTGAACTTGTTTAGCCTACTAAAACTTCCAACGTACACAGCCTCTCCTGCTCAATCTGGCCAAAATTCAACACCGAAATTGCGAACGTCCAGCGATTGCTCCTACACTAAAGGTGCCAGCCCTGAAAGCTCTTGCTGGTCCTCATCTCCACTGGTAACCTCTCAAACGAACCACAAACACTTGGCCTCTGAACTTGTTTAGCCTACTAAAACTTCCAACGTACACAGCCTCTCCTGCTCAATCTGGCCAGAGCTCAACACCGAAATTGCGAACGTCCAGCGATTGCTCCGACACTAAAGGTGCCAGCCCTGAAAGCTCTTGCTGGTCCTCATCTCCCACTGGTAACCTCTCAAACGAACCACAAACACTTGGCCTCTGAACTTGTTTAGCCTACTAAAACTTCCAACGTACACAGCCTCTCCTGCTCAATCTGGCCAGAGCTCAACACCGAAATTGCGAACGTCCAGCGATTGCTCCTACACTAATGGTGCCAGCCCTGAAAGCTCTTGCTGGTCCTCATCTCCCACTGGTAACCTCTCAAACGAACACAAACACTTGGGCTCTGAACTTGTTTAGCCTACTAAAACTTCCAACGTACACTCCCTCTCCTGCTCAATCTGGCCAGAGCTCAACACCGAAATTGCGAACGTCCAGCGATTGCTCCGACACTAAAGGTGCCAGCCCTGAAAGCTCTTGCTGGTCCTCATCTCCCACTGGTAACCTCTCAAACGAACCACAAACACTTGGCCTCTGAACTTGTTTAGCCTACTAAAACTTCCAACGTACACTGCCTTACCTGCTCAATCTGGCCAAAATTCAATACCGAAATTGCGAACGTCCAGCGATTGCTCCTACACTAAAGGTGCCAGCCCTGAAAGCTCTTGCTGGTCCTCATCTCCCACTGGTAACCTCTCAAACGAACCACAAACACATGGCCTCTGAACTTGTTTAGCCTACTAAAACTTCCAACGTACACAGCCTCTCCTGCTCAATCTGGCCAGAGCTCAACACCGAAATTGCGAACGTCCAGCGATTGCTCCTACACTAAAGGTGCCAGCCCTGAAAGCTCTTGCTGGTCCTCATCTCCCACTGGTAACCTCTCAAACGAACCACAAACACTTGGCCTCTGAACTTGTTTAGCCTACTAAAACTTCCAACGTACACAGCCTCTCCTGCTCAAGCTGGCCAAAGCTCAACACCGAAATTGCGAACGTCCGGCGATTGCTCCTACACTAAAGGTGCCAGCCCTGAAAGCTCTTGCTGCTCCTCATCTCCCACTGGTAACCTCTCAAACGAACCACAAACACTTGGGCTCTGAACTTGTTTAGCCTACTAAAACTTCCAACGTACACTCCCTCTCCTGCTCAATCTGGCCAAAATTCAACACCGAAATTGCGAACGTCCAGCGATTGCTCCTACACTAAAGGTGCCAGCCCTGAAAGCTCTTGCTGGTCCTCATCTCCCACTGGTAACCTCTCAAACGAACCACAAACACTTGGCCTCTGAACTTCTTTAGCCTACTAAAACTTCCAACGTACACTGCCTCTCCTGCTCAATGTGGCCAAAATTCAACACCGAAATTGCGAACGTCCGGCGATTGCTCCTAGACTAAAGGTGCCAGCCCTGAAAGCTCTTGCTGGTCCTCATCTCCCACTGGTAACCTCTCAAACGAACCACAAACACTTGGCCTCTGAACTTGTTTAGCCTACTAAAACTTCCAACGTACACAGCCTCTCCTGCTCAATCTGGCCAGAGCTCAACACCGAAATTGCGAACGTCCAGGGATTGCTCCTACAACTAAAGGTGCCAGCCCTGAAAGCTCTTGCTGGTCCTCATCTCCCACTGGTAACCTCTCAAACGAACCACAAACACTTGGCCTCTGAACTTGTTTAGCCTACTAAAACTTCCAACGTACACAGCCTCTCCTGCTCAATCTGGCCAGAGCTCAACACCGAAATTGCGAACGTCCAGCGATTGCTCCTACACTAAAGGTGCCAGCCCTGAAAGCTCTTGCTGGTCCTCATCTCCCACTGGTAACCTCTCAAACGAACCACAAACACTTGGGCTCTGAACTTGTTTAGGCTACTAAAACTTCCAACGTACACAGCCTCTCCTGCTCAAGCTGGCCAAAGCTCAACACCGAAATTGCGAACGTCCAGCGATTGCTCCTACACTAAAGGTGCCAGCCCTGAAAGCTCTTGCTGGTCCTCATCTCCACTGGTAACCTCTCAAACGAACCACAAACACTTGGCCTCTGAACTTGTTTAGCCTACTAAAACTTCCAACGTACACAGCCTCTCCTGCTCAATCTGGCCAAAATTCAACACCGAAATTGCGAACGTCCAGCGATTGCTCCTACACTAAAGGTGCCAGCCCTGAAAGCTCTTGCTGGTCCTCATCTCCCACTGGTAACCTCTCAAACGAACCACAAACACTTGGCTCTGAACTTGTTTAGCCTACTAAAACTTCCAACGTACACAGGCCTCTCCTGCTCAATCTGGCCAAAATTCAACACCGAAATTGCGAACGTCCAGCGATTGCTCCGACACTAAAGGTGCCAGCCCTGAAAGCTCTTGCTGGTCCTCATCTCCCACTGTAACCTCTCAAACGAACCACAAACACTTGGGCTCTGAACTTGTTTAGCCTACTAAAACTTTCAACGTACACTGCCTCTCCTGCTCAATGTGGCCAAAATTCAACACCGAAATTGCGAACGTCCGGCGATTGCTCCTACACTAAAGGTGCCAGCCCTGAAAGCTCTTGCTGGTCCTCATCTCCCACTGGTAACCTCTCAAACGAACCACAAACACTTGGCCTCTGAACTTCTTTAGCCTACTAAAACTTCCAACGTACACAGCCTCTCCTGCTCAATCTGGCCAGAGCTCAACACCGAAATTGCGAACGTCCAGCGATTGCTCCTACACTAAAGGTGCCAGCCCTGAAAGCTCTTGCTGGTCCTCATCTCCCACTGGTAACCTCTCAAACGAACCACAAACACTTGGGCTCTGAACTTGTTTAGCCTACTAAAATTTCCAACATACACAGCCTCTCCTGCTCAATCTGGCCAAAATTCAACACCGAAATTGCGAACGTCTGGCGATTGCTCCTACACTAAAGGTGCCAGCCCTGAAAGCTCTTGCTGGTCCTCATCTCCCACTGGTAACCTCTCAAACGAACCACAAACACTTGGGCTCTGAACTTGTTTAGCCTACTAAAACTTCCAACGTACACAGCCTCTCCTGCTCAAACTGGCGAAAATTCAACACCGAAATTGCGAACGTCCAGCGATTGCTCCTACAGTAAAGGTGCCAGCCCTGAAAGCTCTTGCTGGTCCTCATCTCCCACTGGTAAGCTCTCAAACGAACCACAAACACTTGGCCTCTGAACTTGTTTAGACACTCAAAGGTCCAGACTTATCATCGCTTCCTTTCGCTAATTCATGTTAGAGCTCAACACCGAAATTGCGAACGTCCAGCCATTGCTCCTACACTAAAGGTGCCAGCCCTGAAAGCTCTTGCTGGTCTCCATCTCCCACTGGTAACCTCTCAAACGAACCACAAACACTTGGCCTCTGAACTTGTTTAGCCTACTAAAACTTCCAACGTACACAGCCTCTCCTGCTCAATCTGGCCAAAATTCAACACCGAAATTGCGAACGTCCGGCGATTGCTCCTACACTAAAGGTGCCAGCCCTGAAAGCTCTTGCTGGTGCTCATCTCCCACTGGCAACCTCTCAAACGAACCACAAACACTTGGCCTCTGAACTTGTTTAGCCTACTAAAACTTCCAACGTACACAGCCTCTCTTGCTCAATCTGGCCAAAATTCAACACCGAAATTGCGAACGTCGGGCGATTGCTCCTACACTAAAGGTGCCAGCCCTGAAAGCTCTTGCTGGTCCTCATCTCCCACTGGTAACCTCTCAAACGAACCACAAACACTTGGGCTCTGAAATTGTTTAGGCTACTAAAACTTCCAACGTACACAGCCTCTCCTGCTCAATCTGGCCAGAGCTCAACACCGAAATTGCGAACGTCCAGCGATTGCTCCTACACTAAAGGTGCCAGCCCTGAAAGCTCTTGCTGGTCCTCATCTCCCACTGGTAACCTCTCAAACGAACCACAAACACTTGGCCTCTGAACTTGTTTAGACACTCAAAGGTCCAGACGTATACATCGCTCTCCTTTCGCTAATTCATGTCAGAGCTCAACACCGAAATTGCGAACGTCCGCCGATTGCTCCTACACTAATGGTGCCAGCCCTGAAAGCTCTTGCTGGTCCTCATCTCCCACTGGTAACCTCTCAAATGAACCACAAACACTTGGGCTCTGAACTTGTTTAGCCTACTAAAACTTTCAACGTACACAGCCTCTCCTGCTCAATCTGGCCAGAGCTCAACACCGAAATTGCGAACGTCCGGCGATTGCTCCTACACTAATGGTGCCAGCCCTGAAAGCTCTTGCTGGTCCTCATCTCCCACTGGTAACCTCTCAAACGAACCACAAACACTTGGCCTCTGAACTTGTTTAGCCTACTAAAACTTCCAACGTACACAGCCTCTCCTGCTCAATCTGGCCAAAATTCAACACCGAAATTGCGAACGTCCAGCGATTGCTCCTACACTAAAGGTGCCAGCCCTGAAAGCTCTTGCTGGTCCTCATCTCCCACTGGTAACCTCTCAAACGAACCACAAACACTTGGCCTCTGAACTTGTTTAGCCTACTAAAACTTCCAACGTACACAGCCTCTCCTGCTCAATCTGGCCAAAATTCAACACCGAAATTGCGAACGTCCAGCGATTGCTCCGACACTAAAGGTGCCAGCCCTGAAAGCTCTTGCTGGTCCTCATCTCCCACTGGTAACCTCTCAAACGAACCACAAACACTTGGCCTCTGAACTTGTTTAGCCTACTAAAACTTCCAACGTACACAGCCTCTCCTGCTCAATCTGGCCAGAGCTCAACACCGAAATTGCGAACGTCCAGCGATTGCTCCTACACTAATGGTGCCAGCCCTGAAAGCTCTTGCTGGTCCTCATCTCCCACTGGTAACCTCTCAAACGAACCACAAACACTTGGCCTCTGAACTTGTTTAGCCTACTAAAACTTCCAACGTACACAGCCTGTCCTGCTCAATCTGGCCAGAGCTCAACACCGAAATTGCGAACGTCCAGCGATTGCTCCTACACTAAAGGTGCCAGCCCTGAAAGCTCTTGCTGCTCCTCATCTCCCACTGGTAACCTCTCAAACGAACCACAAACACTTGGCCTCTGAACTTGTTTAGCCTACTAAAACTTCCAACGTACACAGCCTCTCCTGCTCAATCTGGCCAAAATTCAACACCGAAATTGCGAATGTCCAGCGATTGCTCCTACACTAAAGGTGCCAGCCCTGAAAGCTCTTGCTGCTCCTCATCTCCCACTGGTAACCTCTCAAACGAACCACAAACACTTGGCTCTGAACTTGTTTAGCCTACTAAAACTTCCAACGTACACAGCCTCTCCTGCTCAGTGTGGCCAAAATTCAACACCGAAATTGCGAACGTCCAGCGATTGCTCCTACACTAAAGGTGCCAGCCCTGAAAGCTCTTGCTGCTCCTCATCTCCCACTGGTAACCTCTCAAACGAACCACAAACACTTGGCCTCTGAACTTGTTTAGCCTACTAAAACTTCCAACGTACACAGCCTCTCCTGCTCAATCTGCCCAAAATTCAACACCGAAATTGCGAACGTCCAGCGATTGCTCCTACACTAAAGGTGCCAGCCCTGAAAGCTCTTGCTGGTCCTCATCTCCCACTGGTAACCTCTCAAACGAACCACAAACACTTGGCCTCTGAACTTGTTTAGCCTACTAAAACTTCCAACGTACACAGCCTCTCCTGCTCAGTGTGGCCAAAATTCAACACCGAAATTGCGAACGTCCAGCGATTGCTCCTACACTAAAGGTGCCAGCCCTGAAAGCTCTTGCTGCTCCTCATCTCCCACTGGTAACCTCTCAAACGAACCACAAACACTTGGCCTCTGAACTTGTTTAGCCTAATAAAACTTCCAACGTACACAGCCTCTCCTGCTCAATCTGGCCAGAGCTCAACACCGAAATTGCGAACGTCCAGCGATTGCTCCTACACTAAAGGTGCCAGCCCTGAAAGCTCTTGCTGGTCCTCATCTCCCACTGGTAACCTCTCAAACGAACCACAAACACTTGGCCTCTGAACTTGTTTAGCCTACTAAAACTTCCAACGTACACAGCCTCTCCTGCTCAATCTGGCCAGAGCTCAACACCGAAATTGCGAACGTCCAGCGATTGCTCCTACACTAAAGGTGCCAGCCCTGAAAGCTCTTGCTGGTCCTCATCTCCCACTGGTAACCTCTCAAACGAACCACAAACACTTGGCCTCTGAACTTGTTTAGCCTACTAAAACTTCCAACGTACACAGCCTCTCCTGCTCAATCTGGCCAGAGCTCAACACCGAAATTGCGAACGTCCAGCGATTGCTCCTACACTAAAGGTGCCAGCCCTGAAAGCTCTTGCTGGTCCTCATCTCCCACTGGTAACCTCTCAAACGAACCACAAACACTTGGCCTCTGAACTTGTTTAGCCTACTAAAACTTCCAACGTACACAGCCTCTCCTGCTCAAGCTGGCCAAAGCTCAACACCGAAATTGCGAACGTCCGGCGATTGCTCCTACACTAAAGGTGCCAGCCCTGAAAGCTCTTGCTGCTCCTCATCTCCCACTGGTAACCTCTCAAACGAACCACAAACACTTGGGCTCTGAACTTGTTTAGCCTACTAAAACTTCCAACGTACACAGCCTCTCCTGCTCAATGTGGCCAAAATTCAACACCGAAATTGCAAACGTCCGGCGATTGCTCCTACACTAAAGGTGCCAGCCCTGAAAGCTCTTGCTGGTCCTCATCTCCCACTGGTAACCTCTCAAACGAACCACAAACACTTGGCCTCTGAACTTCTTTAGCCTACTAAAACTTCCAACGTACAGAGCCTCTCCTGCTCAATCTGGCCAGAGTTCAACACCGAAATTGTGAACGTCCAGCGATTGCTCCTACACTAAAGGTGCCAGCCCTGAAAGCTCTTGCTGGTCCTCATCTCCCACTGGTAACCTCTCAAACGAACCACAAACACTTGGGCTCTGAACTTGTTTAGCCTACTAAAACTTCCAACGTACACTCCCTCTCCTGCTCAATCTGGCCAGAGCTCAACACCGAAATTGCGAACGTCCAGCGATTGCTCCTACACTAAAGGTGCCAGCCCTGAAAGCTCTTGCTGGTCCTCATCTCCCACTGGTAACCTCTCAAACGAACCACAAACACTTGGCCTCTGAACTTGTTTAGCCTACTAAAACTTCCAACGTACACAGCCTGTCCTGCTCAATCTGGCCAAAATTCAACACCGAAATTGCGAACGTCCAGCGATTGCTCCTACACTAATGGTGCCAGCCCTGAAAGCTCTTGCTGGTCCTCATCTCCCACTGGTAACCTCTCAAACGAACCACAAACACTTGGCCTCTGAACTTGTTTAGACACTCAAAGGTCCAGACGTATCATCGCTTCCTTTCGCTAATTCACGTCAGAGCTCAACACCGAAATTGCGAACGTCCAGCGATTGCTCCTACACTAAAGGTGCCAGCCCTGAAAGCTCTTGCTGGTCCTCATCTCCCACTGGTAACCTCTCAAACGAACCACAAATGCTTGGGCTCTGAACTTGTTTAGCCTACTAAAACTTCCAACGTACACAGCCTCTCCTGCTCAATCTGGCCAAAATTCAACACCGAAATTGCGAACGTCCAGCGATTGCTCCTACACTAAAGGTGCCAGCCCTGAAAGCTCTTGCTGGTCCTCATCTCCCACTGGTAACCTCTCAAACGAACCACAAACACTTGGGCTCTGAACTTGTTTAGCCTACTAAAACTTCCAACGTACACAGCCTCTCCTGCTCAATCTGGCCAGAGCTCAACACCGAAATTGCGAACGTCCAGCGATTGCTCCTACACTAAAGGTGCCAGCCCTGAAAGCTATTGCTGGTCCTCATCTCCCACTGGTAACCTCTCAAACGAACCACAAACACTTGGGCTCTGAACTTGTTTAGCCTACTACAACTTCCAACGTACACAGCCTCTCCTGCTCAATCTGGCCAGAGCTCAACACCGAAATTGCGAACGTCCAGCGATTGCTCCTACACTAAAGGTGCCAGCCCTGAAAGCTCTTGCTGGTCCTCATCTCCCACTGGTAACCTCTCAAACGAACCACAAACACTTGGCCTCTGAAATTGTTTAGGCTACTAAAACTTCCAACGTACACAGCCTCTCCTGCTCAATCTGGCCAAAATTCAACACCGAAATTGCGAACGTCCAGCGATTGCTCCTACACTAATGGTGCCAGCCCTGTAAGCTCTTGCTGGTCCTCATCTCCCACTGGTAACCTCTCAAACGAACCACAAATGCTTGGCATCTGAACTTGTTTAGCCTACTAAAACTTCCAACGTACACAGCCTCTCCTGCTCAATCTGGCCAGAGCTCAACACCGAAATTGCGAACGTCCAGCGATTGCACCTACACTAAAGGTGCCAGCCCTGAAAGCTCTTCCTGGTCCTCATCTCCCACTGGTAACCTGTCAAACGAACCACAAACACTTGGCCTCTAAAGTTGTTTAGACACTGAAATGTCCAGACGTATCATCGCTTCCTTTCGCTAATTCACGTCAGAGCTCAACACCGAAATTGCGAACGTCCAGCGATTGCTCCTACACTAAAGGTGCCAGCCCTGAAAGCTCTTGCTGGTCCTCATCTCCCACTGGTAACCTCTCAAACGAACCACAAACACTTGGGCTCTGAACTTGTTTAGACACTCAAAGGTCCAGACGTATCATCGCTTCCTTTCGCTAATTCACGTCAGAGCTCAACACCGAAATTGTAAACGTCCAGCGATTGCTCCTACACTAAAGGTGCCAGCCCTGAAAGCTCTTGCTGGTCCTCATCTCCCACTGGTAACCTCTCAAACGAACCACAAACACTTGGCCTCTGAACTTGTTTAGCCTACTAAAACTTCCAACGTACACAGCCTCTCCTGCTCAATCTGGCCAGAGGTCAACACCGAAATTGTGAACGTCCAGCGATTGCTCCTACACTAAAGGTGCCAGCCCTGAAAGCTCTTGCTGGTCCTCATCTCCCACTGGTAACCTCTCAAACGAACCACAAACACTTGGGCTCTGAACTTGTTTAGCCTACTAAAACTTCCAACGTACACAGCCTCTCCTGCTCAATCTGGCCAGAGCTCAACACCGAAATTGCAAACGTCCAGCGATTGCTCCTACACTAAAGGTGCCAGCCCTGAAAGCTCTTGCTGGTCCTCATCTCCCACTGGTAACCTCTCAAACGAACCACAAATGCTTGGCCTCTGAACTTGTTTAGCCTACTAAAACTTCCAACGTACACAGCCTCTCCTGCTCAATCTGGCCAGAGCTCAACACCGAAATTGCGAACGTCCAGCGATTGCTCCTACACTAAAGGTGCCAGCCCTGAAAGCTCTTGCTGGTCCTCATCTCCCACTGGTAACCTCTCAAACGAACCACAAACACTTGGGCTCTGAACTTGTTTAGACACTCAAAGGTCCAGACGTATCATCGCTTCCTTTCGCTAATTCACGTCAGAGCTCAACACCGAAATTGCGAACGTCCAGCGATTGCTCCTACACTAAAGGTGCCAGCCCTGAAAGCTCTTGCTGGTCCTCATCTCCCACTGGTAACCTCTCAAACGAACCACAAATGCTTGGGCTCTGAACTTGTTTAGCCTACTAAAACTTCCAACGTACACAGCCTCTCCTGCTCAATCTGGCCAAAATTCAACACCGAAATTGCGAACGTCCAGCGATTGCTCCTACACTAAAGGTGCCAGCCCTGAAAGCTCTTGCTGGTCCTCATCTCCCACTGGTAACCTCTCAAACGAACCACAAACACTTGGGCTCTGAACTTGTTTAGCCTACTAAAACTTCCAACGTACACAGCCTCTCCTGCTCAATCTGGCCAGAGCTCAACACCGAAATTGCGAACGTCCAGCGATTGCTCCTACACTAAAGGTGCCAGCCCTGAAAGCTATTGCTGGTCCTCATCTCCCACTGGTAACCTCTCAAACGAACCACAAACACTTGGGCTCTGAACTTGTTTAGCCTACTACAACTTCCAACGTACACAGCCTCTCCTGCTCAATCTGGCCAGAGCTCAACACCGAAATTGCGAACGTCCAGCGATTGCTCCTACACTAAAGGTGCCAGCCCTGAAAGCTCTTGCTGGTCCTCATCTCCCACTGGTAACCTCTCAAACGAACCACAAACACTTGGCCTCTGAACTTGTTTAGGCTACTAAAACTTCCAACGTACACAGCCTCTCCTGCTCAATCTGGCCAAAATTCAACACCGAAATTGCGAACGTCCAGCGATTGCTCCTACACTAATGGTGCCAGCCCTGTAAGCTCTTGCTGGTCCTCATCTCCCACTGGTAACCTCTCAAACGAACCACAAATGCTTGGCATCTGAACTTGTTTAGCCTACTAAAACTTCCAACGTACACAGCCTCTCCTGCTCAATCTGGCCAGAGCTCAACACCGAAATTGCGAACGTCCAGCGATTGCACCTACACTAAAGGTGCCAGCCCTGAAAGCTCTTGCTGGTCCTCATCTCCCACTGGTAACCTGTCAAACGAACCACAAACACTTGGCCTCTAAAGTTGTTTAGACACTGAAATGTCCAGACGTATCATCGCTTCCTTTCGCTAATTCACGTCAGAGCTCAACACCGAAATTGCGAACGTCCAGCGATTGCTCCTACACTAAAGGTGCCAGCCCTGAAAGCTCTTGCTGGTCCTCATCTCCCACTGGTAACCTCTCAAACGAACCACAAACACTTGGGCTCTGAACTTGTTTAGACACTCAAAGGTCCAGACGTATCATCGCTTCCTTTCGCTAATTCACGTCAGAGCTCAACACCGAAATTGTAAACGTCCAGCGATTGCTCCTACACTAAAGGTGCCAGCCCTGAAAGCTCTTGCTGGTCCTCATCTCCCACTGGTAACCTCTCAAACGAACCACAAATGCTTGGCCTCTGAACATGTTTAGGCTACTAAAACTTCCAACGTACACAGCCTCTCCTGCTCAATCTGGCCAGAGCTCAACACCGAAATTGCGAACGTCCAGCGATTGCTCCCACACTAAAGGTGCCAGCCCTGAAAGCTCTTGCTGGTCCTCATCTCCCACTGGTAACCTCTCAAACGAACCACAAATGCTTGGCCTCTGAACTTGTTTAGCCTACTAAAACTTCCAACGTACACGAGACCCTCTCCTGCTCAATCTGGCCAGAGCTCAACACCGAAATTGCGAACGTCCAGCGATTGCTCCTACACTAAAGGTGCCAGCCCTGAAAGCTCTTGCTGGTCCTCATCTCCCACTGGTAACCTCTCAAACGAACCACAAACACTTGGCCTCTGAACTTGTTTAGACACTCAAAGGTCCAGACGTATCATCGCTTCCTTTCGCTAATTCACGTCAGAGCTCAACGCCGAAATTGCGAACGTCCAGCGATTGCTCCTACACTAATGGTGCCAGCCCTGAAAGCTCTTGCTGGTCCTCATCTCCCACTGGTAACCTCTCAAACGAACCACAAATGCTTGGCATCTGAACTTGTTTAGCCTACTAAAACTTCCAATGTACACAGCCTCTCCTGCTCTATATGGTCAAAATTCAACACCGAAATTGCGAACGTCCAGCGATTGCTCCTACACTAAAGGTGCCAGCCCTGAAAGCTCTTGCTGGTCCTCATCTCCCACTGGTAACCTCTCAAACGAACCACAAACACTTGGGCTCTGAACTTGTTTAGGCTACTAAAACTTCCAACGTACACAGCCTCTCCTGCTGAATCTGGCCAGAGCTCAACACCGAAATTGCGAACGTCCAGCGATTGCTCCTACACTAATGGTGCCAGCCCTGAAAGCTCTTGCTGGTCCTCATCTCCCACTGGTAACCTCTCAAACGAACCACAAACACTTGGGCTCTGAACTTGTTTAGGCTACTAAAACTTCCAACGTACACAGCCTCTCCTGCTCAATCTGGCCAGAGCTCAACACCGAAATTGCGAACGTCCAGCGATTGCTCCTACACTAAAGGTGCCAGCCCTGAAAGCTCTTGCTGGTCCTCATCTCCCACTGGTAACCTCTCAAACGAACCACAAATGCTTGGCCTCTGAACTTGTTTAGCCTACTAAAACTTCCAACGTACACAGCCTCTCCTGCTCAATCTGGTCAAAATTCAACACCGAAATTGCGAACGTCCAGCGATTGCTCCTACACTAAAGGTGCCAGCCCTGAAAGCTCTTGCTGGTCCTCATCTCCCACTGGTAACCTCTCAAACGAACCACAAACACTTGGCCTCTGAACTTGTTTAGCCTACTAAAACTTCCAACGTACACAGCCTCTCCTGCTCAATCTGGCCAGAGCTCAACACCGAAATTGCGAACGTCCAGCGATTGCTCCTACACTAAAGGTGCCAGCCCTGAAAGCTATTGCTGGTCCTCATCTCCCACTGGTAACCTCTAAAACGAACAACAAAGACTTGGGCTCTGAACTTGTTTAGCCTACTACAACTTCCAACGTACACAGCCTCTCCTGCTCAATCTGGCCAGAGCTCAACACCGAAATTGCGAACGTCCAGCGATTGCTCCTACACTAAAGGTGCCAGCCCTGAAAGCTCTTGCTGGTCCTCATCTCCCACTGGTAACCTCTCAAACGAACCACAAACACTTGGCCTCTGAAATTGTTTAGGCTACTAAAACTTCCAACGTACACAGCCTCTCCTGCTCAATCTGCCAAAATTCAACACCGAAATTGCGAACGTCCAGCGATTGCTCCTACACTAATGGTGCCAGCCCTGTAAGCTCTTGCTGGTCCTCATCTCCCACTGGTAACCTCTCAAACGAACCACAAATGCTTGGCATCTGAACTTGTTTAGCCTACTAAAACTTCCAACGTACACAGCCTCTCCTGCTCAATCTGGCCAGAGCTCAACACCGAAATTGCGAACGTCCAGCGATTGCACCTACACTAAAGGTGCCAGCCCTGAAAGCTCTTGCTGGTCCTCATCTCCCACTGGTAACCTGTCAAACGAACCACAAACACTTGGCCTCTAAAGTTGTTTAGACACTGAAATGTCCAGACGTATCATCGCTTCCTTTCGCTAATTCACGTCAGAGCTCAACACCGAAATTGCGAACGTCCAGCGATTGCTCCTACACTAAAGGTGCCAGCCCTGAAAGCTCTTGCTGGTCCTCATCTCCCACTGGTAACCTCTCAAACGAACCACAAACACTTGGGCTCTGAACTTGTTTAGACACTCAAAGGTCCAGACGTATCATCGCTTCCTTTCGCTAATTCACGTCAGAGCTCAACACCGAAATTGTAAACGTCCAGCGATTGCTCCTACACTAAAGGTGCCAGCCCTGAAAGCTCTTGCTGGTCCTCATCTCCCACTGGTAACCTCTCAAACGAACCACAAATGCTTGGCCTCTGAACATGTTTAGGCTACTAAAACTTCCAACGTACACAGCCTCTCCTGCTCAATCTGGCCAGAGCTCAACACCGAAATTGCGAACGTCCAGCGATTGCTCCCACACTAAAGGTGCCAGCCCTGAAAGCTCTTGCTGGTCCTCATCTCCCACTGGTAACCTCTCAAACGAACCACAAATGCTTGGCCTCTGAACTTGTTTAGCCTACTAAAACTTCCAACGTACACAGCCTCTCCTGCTCAATCTGGCCAGAGCTCAACACCGAAATTGCGAACGTCCAGCGATTGCTCCTACACTAAAGGTGCCAGCCCTGAAAGCTCTTGCTGGTCCTCATCTCCCACTGGTAACCTCTCAAACGAACCACAAACACTTGGCCTCTGAACTTGTTTAGACACTCAAAGGTCCAGACGTATCATCGCTTCCTTTCGCTAATTCACGTCAGAGCTCAACGCCGAAATTGCGAACGTCCAGCGATTGCTCCTACACTAATGGTGCCAGCCCTGAAAGCTCTTGCTGGTCCTCATCTCCCACTGGTAACCTCTCAAACGAACCACAAATGCTTGGCATCTGAACTTGTTTAGCCTACTAAAACTTCCAATGTACACAGCCTCTCCTGCTCTATATGGTCAAAATTCAACACCGAAATTGCGAACGTCCAGCGATTGCTCCTACACTAAAGGTGCCAGCCCTGAAAGCTCTTGCTGGTCCTCATCTCCCACTGGTAACCTCTCAAACGAACCACAAACACTTGGGCTCTGAACTTGTTTAGCCTACTAAAACTTCCAACGTACACAGCCTCTCCTGCTGAATCTGGCCAGAGCTCAACACCGAAATTGCGAACGTCCAGCGATTGCTCCTACACTAAAGGTGCCAGCCCTGAAAGCTCTTGCTGGTCCTCATCTCCCACTGGTAACCTCTCAAACGAACCACAAACACTTGGGCTCTGAACTTGTTTAGGCTACTAAAACTTCCAACGTACACAGCCTCTCCTGCTCAATCTGGCCAGAGCTCAACACCGAAATTGCGAACGTCCAGCGATTGCTCCTACACTAAAGGTGCCAGCCCTGAAAGCTCTTGCTGGTCCTCATCTCCCACTGGTAACCTCTCAAACGAACCACAAATGCTTGGCCTCTGAACTTGTTTAGCCTACTAAAACTTCCAACGTACACAGCCTCTCCTGCTCAATCTGGCCAAAATTCAACACCGAAATTGCGAACGTCCAGCGATTGCTCCTACACTAAAGGTGCCAGCCCTGAAAGCTCTTGCTGGTCCTCATCTCCCACTGGTAACCTCTCAAACGAACCACAAACACTTGGGCTCTGAACTTGTTTAGCCTACTAAAACTTCCAATGTACACAGCCTCTCCTGCTCAATCTGGCCAGAGCTCAACACCGAAATTGCGAACGTCCAGCGATTGCTCCTACACTAAAGGTGCCAGCCCTGAAAGCTATTGCTGGTCCTCATCTCCCACTGGTAACCTCTAAAACGAACAACAAAGACTTGGGCTCTGAACTTGTTTAGCCTACTACAACTTCCAACGTACACAGCCTCTCCTGCTCAATCTGGCCAGAGCTCAACACCGAAATTGCGAACGTCCAGCGATTGCTCCTACACTAATGGTGCCAGCCCTGTAAGCTCTTGCTGGTCCTCATCTCCCACTGGTAACCTCTCAAACGAACCACAAATGCTTGGCATCTGAACTTGTTTAGCCTACTAAAACTTCCAACGTACACAGCCTCTCCTGCTCAATCTGGCCAGAGCTCAACACCGAAATTGCGAACGTCCAGCGATTGCACCTACACTAAAGGTGCCAGCCCTGAAAGCTCTTCCTGGTCCTCATCTCCCACTGGTAACCTGTCAAACGAACCACAAACACTTGGCCTCTAAAGTTGTTTAGACACTGAAATGTCCAGACGTATCATCGCTTCCTTTCGCTAATTCACGTCAGAGCTCAACACCGAAATTGCGAACGTCCAGCGATTGCTCCTACACTAAAGGTGCCAGCCCTGAAAGCTCTTGCTGGTCCTCATCTCCCACTGGTAACCTCTCAAACGAACCACAAACACTTGGGCTCTGAACTTGTTTAGACACTCAAAGGTCCAGACGTATCATCGCTTCCTTTCGCTAATTCACGTCAGAGCTCAACACCGAAATTGTAAACGTCCAGCGATTGCTCCTACACTAAAGGTGCCAGCCCTGAAAGCTCTTGCTGGTCCTCATCTCCCACTGGTAACCTCTCAAACGAACCACAAATGCTTGGCCTCTGAACATGTTTAGCCTACTAAAACTTCCAACGTACACAGCCTCTCCTGCTCAATCTGGCCAGAGCTCAACACCGAAATTGCGAACGTCCAGCGATTGCTCCCACACTAAAGGTGCCAGCCCTGAAAGCTCTTGCTGGTCCTCATCTCCCACTGGTAACCTCTCAAACGAACCACAAATGCTTGGCCTCTGAACTTGTTTAGCCTACTAAAACTTCCAACGTACACAGCCTCTCCTGCTCAATCTGGCCAGAGCTCAACACCGAAATTGCGAACGTCCAGCGATTGCTCCTACACTAAAGGTGCCAGCCCTGAAAGCTCTTGCTGGTCCTCATCTCCCACTGGTAACCTCTCAAACGAACCACAAACACTTGGGCTCTGAACTTGTTTAGGCTACTAAAACTTCCAACGTACACAGCCTCTCCTGCTCAATCTGGCCAGAGCTCAACACCGAAATTGTGAACGTCCAGCGATTGCTCCTACACTAAAGGTGCCAGCCCTGAAAGCTCTTGCTGGTCCTCATCTCCCACTGGTAACCTCTCAAACGATCCACAAACACTTGGGCTCTGAACTTGTTTAGACACTCAAAGGTCCAGACGTATCATCGCTTCCTTTCGCTAATCACGTCAGAGCTCAACACCGAAATTGCGAACGTCCAGCGATTGCTCCTACACTAAAGGTGCCAGCCCTGAAAGCTCTTGCTGGTCCTCATCTCCCACTGGTAACCTCTCAAACGAACCACAAATGCTTGGCCTCTGAACTTGTTTAGCCTACTAAAACTTCCAACGTACACAGCCTCTCCTGCTGAATCTGGCCAGAGCTCAACACCGAAATTGCGAACGTCCAGCGATTGCTCCTACACTAAAGGTGCCAGCCGTGAAAGCTCTTGCTGGTCCTCATCTCCCACTGGTAACCTCTCAAACGAACCACAAACACTTGGCCTCTGAACTTGTTTAGACACTCAAAGGTCCAGACGTATCATCGCTTCCTTTCGCTAATTCACGTCAGAGCTCAACGCCGAAATTGCGAACGTCCAGCGATTGCTCCTACACTAATGGTGCCAGCCCTGAAAGCTCTTGCTGGTCCTCATCTCCCACTGGTAACCTCTCAAACGAACCACAAATGCTTGGCATCTGAACTTGTTTAGCCTACTAAAACTTCCAATGTACACAGCCTCTCCTGCTCTATATGGTCAAAATTCAACACTGAAATTGCGAACGTCCAGCGATTGCTCCTACACTAAAGGTGCCAGCCCTGAAAGCTCTTGCTGGTCCTCATCTCCCACTGGTAACCTCTCAAACGAACCACAAACACTTGGCCTCTGAAATTGTTTAGGCTACTAAAACTTCCAACGTACACAGCCTCTCCTGCTCAATCTGGCCAAAATTCAACACCGAAATTGCGAACGTCCAGCGATTGCTCCTACACTAATGGTGCCAGCCCTGAAAGCTCTTGCTGGTCCTCATCTCCCACTGGTAACCTCTCAAACGAACCACAAATGCTTGGCATCTGAACTTGTTTAGCCTACTAAAACTTCCAACGTACACAGCCTCTCCTGCTCAATCTGGCCAGAGCTCAACACCGAAATTGCGAACGTCCAGCGATTGCACCTACACTAAAGGTGCCAGCCCTGAAAGCTCTTCCTGGTCCTCATCTCCCACTGGTAACCTGTCAAACGAACCACAAACACTTGGCCTCTGAAGTTGTTTAGACACTGAAATGTCCAGACGTATCATCGCTTCCTTTCGCTAATTCACGTCAGAGCTCAACACCGAAATTGTGAACGTCCAGGGATTGCTCCTACACTAAAGGTGCCAGCCCTGAAAGCTCTTGCTGGTCCTCATCTCCCACTGGTAACCTCTCAAACGAACCACAAACACTTGGGCTCTGAACTTGTTTAGACACTCAAAGGTCCAGACGTATCATCGCTTCCTTTCGCTAATTCACGTCAGAGCTCAACACCGAAATTGTAAACGTCCAGCGATTGCTCCTACACTAAAGGTGCCAGCCCTGAAAGCTCTTGCTGGTCCTCATCTCCCACTGGTAACCTCTCAAACGAACCACAAACACTTGGCCTCTGAACTTGTTTAGACACTCAAAGGTCCAGACGTATCATCGCTTCCTTTCGCTAATTCACGTCAGAGCTCAACGCCGAAATTGCGAACGTCCAGCGATTGCTCCTACACTAATGGTGCCAGCCCTGAAAGCTCTTGCTGGTCCTCATCTCCCACTGGTAACCTCTCAAACGAACCACAAATGCTTGGCATCTGAACTTGTTTAGCCTACTAAAACTTCCAATGTACACAGCCTCTCCTGCTCTATATGGTCAAAATTCAACACCGAAATTGCGAACGTCCAGCGATTGCTCCTACACTAAAGGTGCCAGCCCTGAAAGCTCTTGCTGGTCCTCATCTCCCACTGGTAACCTCTCAAACGAACCACAAACACTTGGGCTCTGAACTTGTTTAGCCTACTAAAACTTCCAACGTACACAGCCTCTCCTGCTGAATCTGGCCAGAGCTCAACACCGAAATTGCGAACGTCCAGCGATTGCTCCTACACTAAAGGTGCCAGCCCTGAAAGCTCTTGCTGGTCCTCATCTCCCACTGGTAACCTCTCAAACGAACCACAAACACTTGGGCTCTGAACTTGTTTAGGCTACTAAAACTTCCAACGTACACAGCCTCTCCTGCTCAATCTGGCCAGAGCTCAACACCGAAATTGTGAACGTCCAGCGATTGCTCCTACACTAAAGGTGCCAGCCCTGAAAGCTCTTGCTGGTCCTCATCTCCCACTGGTAACCTCTCAAACGATCCACAAACACTTGGGCTCTGAACTTGTTTAGACACTCAAAGGTCCAGACGTATCATCGCTTCCTTTCGCTAATCACGTCAGAGCTCAACACCGAAATTGCGAACGTCCAGCGATTGCTCCTACACTAAAGGTGCCAGCCCTGAAAGCTCTTGCTGGTCCTCATCTCCCACTGGTAACCTCTCAAACGAACCACAAATGCTTGGCCTCTGAACTTGTTTAGCCTACTAAAACTTCCAACATACACAGCCTCTCCTGCTCAATCTGGCCAGAGCTCAACACCGAAATTGCGAACGTCCAGCGATTGCTCCTACACTAAAGGTGCCAGCCCTGAAAGCTCTTGCTGGTCCTCATCTCCCACTGGTAACCTCTCAAACGAACCACAAACACTTGGCCTCTGAACTTGTTTAGACACTCAAAGGTCCAGACGTATCATCGCTTCCTTTCGCTAATTCACGTCAGAGCTCAACGCCGAAATTGCGAACGTCCAGCGATTGCTCCTACACTAATGGTGCCAGCCCTGAAAGCTCTTGCTGGTCCTCATCTCCCACTGGTAACCTCTCAAACGAACCACAAATGCTTGGCATCTGAACTTGTTTAGCCTACTAAAACTTCCAATGTACACAGCCTCTCCTGCTCTATATGGTCAAAATTCAACACTGAAATTGCGAACGTCCAGCGATTGCTCCTACACTAAAGGTGCCAGCCCTGAAAGCTCTTGCTGGTCCTCATCTCCCACTGGTAACCTCTCAAACGAACCACAAACACTTGGCCTCTGAACTTGTTTAGCCTACTAAAACTTCCAACGTACACAGCCTCTCCTGCTCAATCTGGCCAGAGCTCAACACCGAAATTGCGAACGTCCAGCGATTGCTCCTACACTAAAGGTGCCAGGCCTGAAAGCTCTTGCTGGTCCTCATCTCCCACTGGTAACCTCTCAAACGAACCACAAACACTTGGCCTCTGAAATTGTTTAGGCTACTAAAACTTCCAACGTACACAGCCTCTCCTGCTCAATCTGGCCAAAATTCAACACCGAAATTGCGAACGTCCAGCGATTGCTCCTACACTAATGGTGCCAGCCCTGAAAGCTCTTGCTGGTCCTCATCTCCCACTGGTAACCTCTCAAACGAACCACAAATGCTTGGCATCTGAACTTGTTTAGCCTACTAAAACTTCCAACGTACACAGCCTCTCCTGCTCAATCTGGCCAGAGCTCAACACCGAAATTGCGAACGTCCAGCGATTGCACCTACACTAAAGGTGCCAGCCCTGAAAGCTCTTCCTGGTCCTCATCTCCCACTGGTAACCTGTCAAACGAACCACAAACACTTGGCCTCTGAAGTTGTTTAGACACTGAAATGTCCAGACGTATCATCGCTTCCTTTCGCTAATTCACGTCAGAGCTCAACACCGAAATTGTGAACGTCCAGGGATTGCTCCTACACTAAAGGTGCCAGCCCTGAAAGCTCTTGCTGGTCCTCATCTCCCACTGGTAACCTCTCAAACGAACCACAAACACTTGGGCTCTGAACTTGTTTAGACACTCAAAGGTCCAGACGTATCATCGCTTCCTTTCGCTAATTCACGTCAGAGCTCAACACCGAAATTGTAAACGTCCAGCGATTGCTCCTACACTAAAGGTGCCAGCCCTGAAAGCTCTTGCTGGTCCTCATCTCCCACTGGTAACCTCTCAAACGAACCACAAACACTTGGCCTCTGAACTTGTTTAGACACTCAAAGGTCCAGACGTATCATCGCTTCCTTTCGCTAATTCACGTCAGAGCTCAACGCCGAAATTGCGAACGTCCAGCGATTGCTCCTACACTAATGGTGCCAGCCCTGAAAGCTCTTGCTGGTCCTCATCTCCCACTGGTAACCTCTCAAACGAACCACAAATGCTTGGCATCTGAACTTGTTTAGCCTACTAAAACTTCCAATGTACACAGCCTCTCCTGCTCTATATGGTCAAAATTCAACACCGAAATTGCGAACGTCCAGCGATTGCTCCTACACTAAAGGTGCCAGCCCTGAAAGCTCTTGCTGGTCCTCATCTCCCACTGGTAACCTCTCAAACGAACCACAAACACTTGGCCTCTGAACTTGTTTAGCCTACTAAAACTTCCAACGTACACAGCCTCTCCTGCTGAATCTGGCCAGAGCTCAACACCGAAATTGCGAACGTCCAGCGATTGCTCCTACACTAAAGGTGCCAGCCCTGAAAGCTCTTGCTGGTCCTCATCTCCCACTGGTAACCTCTCAAACGAACCACAAACACTTGGGCTCTGAACTTGTTTAGGCTACTAAAACTTCCAACGTACACAGCCTCTCCTGCTCAATCTGGCCAGAGCTCAACACCGAAATTGCGAACGTCCAGCGATTGCTCCTACACTAAAGGTGCCAGCCCTGAAAGCTCTTGCTGGTCCTCATCTCCCACTGGTAACCTCTCAAACGAACCACAAACACTTGGGCTCTGAACTTGTTTAGGCTACTAAAACTTCCAACGTACACAGCCTCTCCTGCTCAATCTGGCCAGAGCTCAACACCGAAATTGTGAACGTCCAGCGATTGCTCCTACACTAAAGGTGCCAGCCCTGAAAGCTCTTGCTGGTCCTCATCTCCCACTGGTAACCTCTCAAACGATCCACAAACACTTGGGCTCTGAACTTGTTTAGACACTCAAAGGTCCAGACGTATCATCGCTTCCTTTCGCTAATCACGTCAGAGCTCAACACCGAAATTGTGAACGTCCAGCGATTGCTCCTACACTAAAGGTGCCAGCCCTGAAAGCTCTTGCTGGTCCTCATCTCCCACTGGTAACCTCTCAAACGAACCACAAATGCTTGGCCTCTGAACTTGTTTAGCCTACTAAAACTTCCAACGTACACAGCCTCTCCTGCTCAATCTGGCCAGAGCTCAACACCGAAATTGCGAACGTCCAGCGATTGCTCCTACACTAAAGGTGCCAGCCCTGAAAGCTCTTGCTGGTCCTCATCTCCCACTGGTAACCTCTCAAACGAACCACAAACACTTGGGCTCTGAACTTGTTTAGACACTCAAAGGTCCAGACGTATCATCGCTTCCTTTCGCTAATTCACGTCAGAGCTCAACGCCGAAATTGCGAACGTCCAGCGATTGCTCCTACACTAATGGTGCCAGCCCTGAAAGCTCTTGCTGGTCCTCATCTCCCACTGGTAACCTCTCAAACGAACCACAAATGCTTGGCATCTGAACTTGTTTAGCCTACTAAAACTTCCAATGTACACAGCCTCTCCTGCTCTATATGGTCAAAATTCAACACTGAAATTGCGAACGTCCAGCGATTGCTCCTACACTAAAGGTGCCAGCCCTGAAAGCTCTTGCTGGTCCTCATCTCCCACTGGTAACCTCTCAAACGAACCACAAACACTTGGCCTCTGAACTTGTTTAGCCTACTAAAACTTCCAACGTACACAGCCTCTCCTGCTCAATCTGGCCAGAGCTCAACACCGAAATTGCGAACGTCCAGCGATTGCTCCTACACTAAAGGTGCCAGCCCTGAAAGCTCTTGCTGGTCCTCATCTCCCACTGGTAACCTCTCAAACGAACCACAAACACTTGGCCTCTGAAATTGTTTAGGCTACTAAAACTTCCAACGTACACAGCCTCTCCTGCTCAATCTGGCCAAAATTCAACACCGAAATTGCGAACGTCCAGCGATTGCTCCTACACTAATGGTGCCAGCCCTGAAAGCTCTTGCTGGTCCTCATCTCCCACTGGTAACCTCTCAAACGAACCACAAATGCTTGGCATCTGAACTTGTTTAGCCTACTAAAACTTCCAACGTACACAGCCTCTCCTGCTCAATCTGGCCAGAGCTCAACACCGAAATTGCGAACGTCCAGCGATTGCACCTACACTAAAGGTGCCAGCCCTGAAAGCTCTTCCTGGTCCTCATCTCCCACTGGTAACCTGTCAAACGAACCACAAACACTTGGCCTCTGAAGTTGTTTAGACACTGAAATGTCCAGACGTATCATCGCTTCCTTTCGCTAATTCACGTCAGAGCTCAACACCGAAATTGTGAACGTCCAGGGATTGCTCCTACACTAAAGGTGCCAGCCCTGAAAGCTCTTGCTGGTCCTCATCTCCCACTGGTAACCTCTCAAACGAACCACAAACACTTGGGCTCTGAACTTGTTTAGACACTCAAAGGTCCAGACGTATCATCGCTTCCTTTCGCTAATTCACGTCAGAGCTCAACACCGAAATTGTAAACGTCCAGCGATTGCTCCTACACTAAAGGTGCCAGCCCTGAAAGCTCTTGCTGGTCCTCATCTCCCACTGGTAACCTCTCAAACGAACCACAAATGCTTGGCCTCTGAACATGTTTAGGCTACTAAAACTTCCAACGTACACAGCCTCTCCTGCTCAATCTGGCCAGAGCTCAACACCGAAATTGCGAACGTCCAGCGATTGCTCCTACACTAAAGGTGCCAGCCCTGAAAGCTCTTGCTGGTCCTCATCTCCCACTGGTAACCTCTCAAACGAACCACAAATGCTTGGCCTCTGAACTTGTTTAGGCTACTAAAACTTCCAACGTACACAGCCTCTCCTGCTCAATCTGGCCAGAGCTCAACACCGAAATTGCGAACGTCCAGCGATTGCTCCTACACTAAAGGTGCCAGCCGTGAAAGCTCTTGCTGGTCCTCATCTCCCACTGGTAACCTCTCAAACGAACCACAAACACTTGGGCTCTGAACTTGTTTAGCCTACTAAAACTTGCAACGTACACAGCCTCTCCTGCTGAATCTGGCAGAGCTCAACACCGAAATTGCGAACGTCCAGCGATTGCTCCTACACTAAAGGTGCCAGCCCTGAAAGCTCTTGCTGGTCCTCATCTCCCACTGGTAACCTCTCAAACGAACCACAAACACTTGGCCTCTGAACTTGTTTAGACACTCAAAGGTCCAGACGTATCATCGCTTCCTTTCGCTAATTCACGTCAGAGCTCAACACCGAAATTGCGAACGTCCAGCGATTGCTCCTACACTAAAGGTGCCAGCCCTGAAAGCTCTTGCTGGTCCTCATCTCCCACTGGTAACCTCTCAAACGAACCACAAACACTTGGCCTCTGAACTTGTTTAGCCTACTAAAACTTCCAACGTACACAGCCTCTCCTGCTCAATCTGGCCAGAGCTCAACACCGAAATTGCGAACGTCCAGCGATTGCTCCTACACTAAAGGTGCCAGCCCTGAAAGCTCTTGCTGGTCCTCATCTCCCACTGGTAACCTCTCAAACGAACCACAAACACTTGGGCTCTGAACTTGTTTAGCCTACTAAAACTTCCAACGTACACAGCCTCTCCTGCTCAATCTGGCCAGAGCTCAACACCGAAATTGCGAACGTCCAGCGATTGCTCCTACACTAAAGGTGCCAGCCCTGAAAGCTCTTGCTGGTCCTCATCTCCCACTGGTAACCTCTCAAACGAACCACAAATGCTTGGCCTCTGAACTTGTTTAGCCTACTAAAACTTCCAACGTACACAGCCTCTCCTGCTCAATCTGGCCAGAGCTCAACACCGAAATTGCGAACGTCCAGCGATTGCTCCTACACTAAAGGTGCCAGCCCTGAAAGCTCTTGCTGGTCCTCATCTCCCACTGGTAACCTCTCAAACGAACCACAAATGCTTGGCCTCTGAACTTGTTTAGGCTACTAAAACTTCCAACGTACACAGCCTCTCCTGCTCAATCTGGCCAGAGCTCAACACCGAAATTGCGAACGTCCAGCGATTGCTCCTACACTAAAGGTGCCAGCCGTGAAAGCTCTTGCTGGTCCTCATCTCCCACTGGTAACCTCTCAAACGAACCACAAACACTTGGGCTCTGAACTTGTTTAGCCTACTAAAACTTGCAACGTACACAGCCTCTCCTGCTGAATCTGGCCAGAGCTCAACACCGAAATTGCGAACGTCCAGCGATTGCTCCTACACTAAAGGTGCCAGCCCTGAAAGCTCTTGCTGGTCCTCATCTCCCACTGGTAACCTCTCAAACGAACCACAAACACTTGGCCTCTGAACTTGTTTAGACACTCAAAGGTCCAGACGTATCATCGCTTCCTTTCGCTAATTCACGTCAGAGCTCAACACCGAAATTGCGAACGTCCAGCGATTGCTCCTACACTAAAGGTGCCAGCCCTGAAAGCTCTTGCTGGTCCTCATCTCCCACTGGTAACCTCTCAAACGAACCACAAACACTTGGCCTCTGAACTTGTTTAGCCTACTAAAACTTCCAACGTACACAGCCTCTCCTGCTCAATCTGGCCAGAGCTCAACACCGAAATTGCGAACGTCCAGCGATTGCTCCTACACTAAAGGTGCCAGCCCTGAAAGCTCTTGCTGGTCCTCATCTCCCACTGGTAACCTCTCAAACGAACCACAAACACTTGGGCTCTGAACTTGTTTAGCCTACTAAAACTTCCAACGTACACAGCCTCTCCTGCTCAATCTGGCCAGAGCTCAACACCGAAATTGCGAACGTCCAGCGATTGCTCCTACACTAAAGGTGCCAGCCCTGAAAGCTCTTGCTGGTCCTCATCTCCCACTGGTAACCTCTCAAACGAACCACAAACACTTGGGCTCTGAACTTGTTTAGCCTACTAAAACTTCCAACGTACACAGCCTCTCCTGCTCAATCTGGCCAGAGCTCAACACCGAAATTGTGAACGTCCAGCGATAGCTCCTACACTAAAGGTGCCAGCCCTGAAAGCTCTTGCTGGTCCTCATCTCCCACTGGTAACCTCTCAAACGAACCACAAACACTTGGGCTCTGAACTTGTTTAGACACTCAAAGGTCCAGATGTATCATCGCTTCCTTTCGCTAATCACGTCAGAGCTCAACACCGAAATTGCGAACGTCCAGCGATTGCTCCTACACTAAAGGTGCCAGCCCTGAAAGCTCTTGCTGGTCCTCATCTCCCACTGGTAACCTCTCAAACGAACCACAAATGCTTGGCCTCTGAACTTGTTTAGCCTACTAAAACTTCCAACGTACACAGCCTCTCCTGCTCAATCTGGCCAGAGCTCAACACCGAAATTGCGAACGTCCAGCGATTGCTCCTACACTAAAGGTGCCAGCCCTGAAAGCTCTTGCTGGTCCTCATCTCCCACTGGTAACCTCTCAAACGAACCACAAACACTTGGGCTCTGAACTTGTTTAGCCTACTAAAACTTCCAACGTACACAGCCTCTCCTGCTCAATCTGGCCAGAGCTCAACACCGAAATTGCGAACGTCCAGCGATTGCTCCTACACTAAAGGTGCCAGCCCTGAAAGCTCTTGCTGGTCCTCATCTCCCACTGGTAACCTCTCAAACGAACCACAAACACTTGGGCTCTGAACTTGTTTAGCCTACTAAAACTTCCAACGTACACAGCCTCTCCTGCTCAATCTGGCCAGAGCTCAACACCGAAATTGCGAACGTCCAGCGATTGCTCCTACACTAAAGGTGCCAGCCCTGAAAGCTCTTGCTGGTCCTCATCTCCCACTGGTAACCTCTCAAACGAACCACAAACACTTGGGCTCTGAACTTGTTTAGGCTACTAAAACTTCCAACGTACACAGCCTCTCCTGCTCAATCTGGCCAGAGCTCAACACCGAAATTGTGAACGTCCAGCGATTGCTCCTACACTAAAGGTGCCAGCCCTGAAAGCTCTTGCTGGTCCTCATCTCCCACTGGTAACCTCTCAAACGAACCACAAACACTTGGGCTCTGAACTTGTTTAGACACTCAAAGGTCCAGACGTATCATCGCTTCCTTTCGCTAATCACGTCAGAGCTCAACACCGAAATTGCGAACGTCCAGCGATTGCTCCTACACTAAAGGTGCCAGCCCTGAAAGCTCTTGCTGGTCCTCATCTCCCACTGGTAACCTCTCAAACGAACCACAAATGCTTGGCCTCTGAACTTGTTTAGCCTACTAAAACTTCCAACGTACACAGCCTCTCCTGCTCAATCTGGCCAGAGCTCAACACCGAAATTGCGAACGTCCAGCGATTGCTCCTACACTAAAGGTGCCAGCCCTGAAAGCTCTTGCTGGTCCGCATCTCCCACTGGTAACCTCTCAAACGAACCATAAACACTTGGCCTCTGAACTTGTTTAGACACTCAAAGGTCCAGACGTATCATCGCTTCCTTTCGCTAATTCACGTCAGAGCTCAACGCCGAAATTGCGAACGTCCAGCGATTGCTCCTACACTAATGGTGCCAGCCCTGAAAGCTCTTGCTGGTCCTCATCTCCCACTGGTAACCTCTCAAACGAACCACAAATGCTTGGCATCTGAACTTGTTTAGCCTACTAAAACTTCCAATGTACACAGCCTCTCCTGCTCTATATGGTCAAAATTCAACACCGAAATTGCGAACGTCCAGCGATTGCTCCTACACTAAAGGTGCCAGCCCTGAAAGCTCTTGCTGGTCCTCATCTCCCACTGGTAACCTCTCAAACGAACCACAAACACTTGGCCTCTGAACTTGTTTAGCCTACTAAAACTTCCAACGTACACAGCCTCTCCTGCTCAATCTGGCCAGAGCTCAACACCGAAATTGCGAACGTCCAGCGATTGCTCCTACACTAAAGGTGCCAGCCCTGAAAGCTCTTGCTGGTCCTCATCTCCCACTGGTAACCTCTCAAACGAACCACAAACACTTGGCCTCTGAACTTGTTTAGGCTACTAAAACTTCCAACGTACACAGCCTCTCCTGCTCAATCTGGCCAAAATTCAACACCGAAATTGCGAACGTCCAGCGATTGCTCCTACACTAATGGTGCCAGCCGTGAAAGCTCTTGCTGGTCCTCATCTCCCACTGGTAACCTCTCAAACGAACCACAAATGCTTGGCATCTGAACTTGTTTAGCCTACTAAAACTTCCAACGTACACAGCCTCTCCTGCTCAATCTGGCCAGAGCTCAACACCGAAATTGCGAACGTCCAGCGATTGCACCTACACTAAAGGTGCCAGCCCTGAAAGCTCTTCCTGGTCCTCATCTCCCACTGGTAACCTGTCAAACGAACCACAAACACTTGGGCTCTGAACTTGTTTAGACACTCAAAGGTCCAGACGTATCATCGCTTCCTTTCGCTAATTCACGTCAGAGCTCAACACCGAAATTGTAAACGTCCAGCGATTGCTCCTACACTAAAGGTGCCAGCCCTGAAAGCTCTTGCTGGTCCTCATCTCCCACTGGTAACCTCTCAAACGAACCACAAATGCTTGGCCTCTGAACATGTTTAGGCTACTAAAACTTCCAACGTACACAGCCTCTCCTGCTCAATCTGGCCAGAGCTCAACACCGAAATTGCGAACGTCCAGCGATTGCTCCACACTAAAGGTGCCAGCCCTGAAAGCTCTTGCTGGTCCTCATCTCCCACTGGTAACCTCTCAAACGAACCACAAATGCTTGGCCTCTGAACTTGTTTAGCCTACTAAAACTTCCAACGTACACAGCCTCTCCTGCTCAATCTGGCCAGAGCTCAACACCGAAATTGCGAACGTCCAGCGATTGCTCCTACACTAAAGGTGCCAGCCGTGAAAGCTCTTGCTGGTCCGCATCTCCCACTGGTAACCTCTCAAACGAACCACAAACACTTGGGCTCTGAACTTGTTTAGCCTACTAAAACTTGCAACGTACACAGCCTCTCCTGCTGAATCTGGCCAGAGCTCAACACCGAAATTGCGAACGTCCAGCGATTGCTCCTACACTAAAGGTGCCAGCCCTGAAAGCTCTTGCTGGTCCTCATCTCCCACTGGTAACCTCTCAAACGAACCACAAACACTTGGCCTCTGAACTTGTTTAGACACTCAAAGGTCCAGACATATCATCGCTTCCTTTCGCTAATTCACGTCAGAGCTCAACGCTGAAATTGCGAACGTCCAGCGATTGCTCCTACCCTAATGGTGCCAGCCCTGAAAGCTCTTGCTGGTCCTCATCTCCCACTGGTAACCTCTCAAACGAACCACAAACACTTGGGCTCTGAACTTGTTTAGCCTACTAAAACTTCCAATGTACACAGCCTCTCCTGCTCTATATGGTCAAAATTCAACACCGAAATTGCGAAAGTCCAGCGATTGCTCCTACACTAAAGGTGCCAGCCCTGAAAGCTCTTGCTGGTCCTCATCTCCCACTGGTAACCTCTCAAACGAACCACAAACACTTGGCCTCTGAACTTGTTTAGCCTACTAAAACTTCCAACGTACACAGCCTCTCCTGCTCAATCTGGCCAGAGTTCAACACCGAAATTGCGAACGTCCAGCGATTGCTCCTACACTAAAGGTGCCAGCCCTGAAAGCTCTTGCTGGTCCTCATCTCCCACTGGTAACCTCTCAAACGAACCACAAACACTTGGGCTCTGAACTTGTTTAGGCTACTAAAACTTCCAACGTACACAGCCTCTCCTGCTCAATCTGGCCAGAGCTCAACACCGAAATTGCGAACGTCCAGCGATTGCTCCTACAGTAAAGGTGCCAGCCCTGAAAGCTCTTGCTGGTCCTCATCTCCCACTGGTAACCTCTCAAACGAACCACAAACACTTGGCCTCTGAACTTGTTTAGCCTACTAAAACTTCCAACGTACACAGCCTCTCCTGCTCAATCTGGCCAGAGCTCAACACCGAAATTGCGAACGTCCAGCGATTGCTCCTACACTAAAGGTGCCAGCCCTGAAAGCTCTTGCTGGTCCTCATCTCCCACTGGTAACCTCTCAAACGAACCACAAACACTTGGGCTCTGAACTTGTTTAGACACTCAAAGGTCCAGACGTATCATCGCTTCCTTTCGCTAATCACGTCAGAGCTCAACACCGAAAATGCGAACGTCCAGCGATTGCTCCTACACTAAAGGTGCCAGCCCTGAAAGCTCTTGCTGGTCCTCATCTCCCACTGGTAACCTCTCAAACGAACCACAAATGCTTGGCCTCTGAACTTGTTTAGCCTACTAAAACTTCCAACGTACACAGCCTCTCCTGCTCAATCTGGCCAGAGCTCAACACCGAAATTGCGAACGTCCAGCGATTGCTCCTACACTAAAGGTGCCAGCCCTGAAAGCTCTTGCTGGTCCTCATCTCCCACTGGTAACCTCTCAAACGAACCACAAACACTTGGGCTCTGAACTTGTTTAGCCTACTAAAACTTCCAACGTACACAGCCTCTCCTGCTCAATCTGGCCAAAATTAAACACCGAAATTGCGAACGTCCAGCGATTGCTCCTACACTAAAGGTGCCAGCCCTGAAAGCTCTTGCTGGTCCTCATCTCCCACTGGTAACCTCTCAAACGAACCACAAACACTTGGCCTCTGAACTTGTTTAGCCTACTAAAACTTCCAACGTACACAGCCTCTCCTGCTCAATCTGGCCAAAATTCAACACCGAAATTGCGAACGTCCAGTGATTGCTCCTACACTAAAGGTGCCAGCCCTGAAAGCTCTTGCTGGTCCTCATCTCCCACTGGTAACCTATCAAACGAACCACAAACACTTGGCCTCTAAAGTTGTTTGGACACTCAAAGGTCCAGACGTATCATCGCTTCCTTTCGCTAATTCACGTCAGAGCTCAACACCGAAATTGCGAACGTCCAGCGATTGCTCCTACACTAAAGGTGCCAGCCCTGAAAGCTCTTGCTGGTCCTCATCTCCCACTGGTAACCTCTCAAACGAACCACAAACACTTGGCCTCTGAACTTGTTTAGGCTACTAAAACTTCCAACGTACACAGCCTCTCCTGCTCAATCTGGCCAGAGCTCAACACCGAAATTGCGAACGTCCAGCGATTGCTCCTACACTAAAGGTGCCAGCCCTGAAAGCTCTTGCTGGTCCTCATCTCCCACTGGTAACCTCTCAAACGAACCACAAACACTTGGGCTCTGAACTTGTTTAGCCTACTAAAACTTCCAACGTACACAGCCTCTCCTGCTCAATCTGGCCAGAGCTCAACACCGAAATTGCGAACGTCCAGCGATTGCTCCTACACTAAAGGTGCCAGCCCTGAAAGCTCTTGCTGGTCCTCATCTCCCACTGGTAACCTCTCAAACGAACCACAAACACTTGGGCTCTGAACTTTTTTAGGCTACTAAAACTGCCAACGCACACAGCCTCTCCTGCTCAATCTGGCCAAAATTCAATACCGAAATTGCGAACGTCCAGCGATTGCTCCTACACTAAAGGTGCCAGCCCTGAAAGCTCTTGCTGGTCCTCATCTCCCACTGGTAACCTCTCAAACGAACCACAAACACTTGGGCTCTGAACTTGTTTAGACACTCAAAGGTCCAGACGTATCATCGCTTCCTTTCGCTAATTCACGTCAGAGCTCAACACCGAAATTGTGAACGTCCAGCGATTGCTCCTACACTAAAGGTGCCAGCCCTGAAAGCTCTTGCTGGTCCTCATCTCCCACTGGTAACCTCTCAAACGAACCACAAACACTTGGCCTCTGAACTTGTTTAGCCTACTAAAACTTCCAACGTACACAGCCTCTCCTGCTCAATCTGGCCAGAGCTCAACACCGAAATTGCGAACGTCCAGCGATTGCTCCTACACTAAAGGTGCCAGCCCTGAAAGCTCTTGCTGGTCCTCATCTCCCACTGGTAACCTCTCAAACGAACCATAAACACTTGGCCTCTGAACTTGTTTAGCCTACTAAAACTTCCAACGTACACAGCCTCTCCTGCTCAATCTGGCCAGAGCTCAACACCGAAATTGCGAACGTCCAGCGATTGCTCCTACACTAAAGGTGCCAGCCCTGAAAGCTCTTGCTGGTCCTCATCTCCCACTGGTAACCTCTAAAACGAACAACAAAGACTTGGGCTCTGAACTTGTTTAGCCTACTAAAACTTCCAACGTACACAGCCTCTCCTGCTCAATCTGGCCAGAGCTCAACACCGAAATTGCGAACGTCCAGCGATTGCTCCTACACTAAAGGTGCCAGCCCTGAAAGCTCTTGCTGGTCCTCATCTCCCACTGGTAACCTCTAAAACAAACCACAAACACTTGGGCTCTGAACTTGTTTAGCCTACTAAAACTTCCAACGTACACAGCCTCTCCTGCTGAATCTGGCCAGAGCTCAACACCGAAATTGCGAACGTCCAGCGATTGCTCCCACACTAAAGGTGCCAGCCCTGAAAGCTCTTGCTGGTCCTCATCTCCCACTGGTAACCTCTCAAACGAACCACAAACACTTGGCCTCTGAACTTGTTTAGACACTCAAAGGTCCAGACGTATCATCGCTTCCTTTCGCTAATTCACGTCAGAGCTCAACACCGAAATTGCGAACGTCCAGCGATTGCTCCTACACTAAAGGTGCCAGCCCTGAAAGCTCTTGCTGGTCCTCATCTCCCACTGGTAACCTCTCAAACGAACCACAAACACTTGGGCTCTGAACTTGTTTAGCCTACTAAAACTTCCAACGTACACAGCCTCTCCTGCTCAATCTGGCCAGAGCTCAACACCGAAATTGCGAACGTCCAGCGATTGCTCCTACACTAAAGGTGCCAGCCCTGAAAGCTCTTCCTGGTCCTCATCTCCCACTGGTAACCTCTCAAACGAACCACAAACACTTGGCCTCTGAACTTGTTTAGGCTACTAAAACTTCCAACGTACACAGCCTCTCCTGCTCAATCTGGCCAGAGCTCAACACCGAAATTGCGAACGTCCAGCGATTGCTCCTACACTAAAGGTGCCAGCCCTGAAAGCTCTTGCTGGTCCTCATCTCCCACTGGTAACCTATCAAACGAACCACAAACACTTGGCCTCTAAAGTTGTTTAGACACTCAAAGGTCCAGACGTATCATCGCTTCCTTTCGCTAATTCACGTCAGAGCTCAACACCGAAATTGCGAACGTCCAGCGATTGCTCCTACGCTAAAGGTGCCAGCCCTGAAAGCTCTTCCTGGTCCTCATCTCCCACTGGTAACCTCTAAAACGAACAACAAAGACTTGGGCTCTGAACTTGTTTAGCCTACTACAACTTCCAACGTACACAGCCTCTCCTGCTCAATCTGGCCAGAGCTCAACACTGAAATTGCGAACGTCCAGCGATTGCTCCTACACTAAAGGTGCCAGCCGTGAAAGCTCTTGCTGGTCCTCATCTCCCACTGGTAACCTCTCAAACGAACCACAAACACTTGGGCTCTGAACTTGTTTAGGCTACTACAACTTCCAACGTACACAGCCTCTCCTGCTCAATCTGGCCAAAATTCAACACCGAAATTGCGAACGTCCAGTGATTGCTCCTACACTAAAGGTGCCAGCCCTGAAAGCTCTTGCTGGTCCTCATCTCCCACTGGTAACCTATCAAACGAACCACAAACACTTGGCCTCTAAAGTTGTTTAGACACTCAAAGGTCCAGACGTATCATCGCTTCCTTTCGCTAATTCACGTCAGAGCTCAACACCGAAATTGCGAACGTCCAGCGATTGCTCCTACACTAAAGGTGCCAGCCGTGAAAGCTCTTGCTGGTCCGCATCTCCCACTGGTAACCTCTCAAACGAACCACAAACACTTGGGCTCTGAACTTGTTTAGCCTACTAAAACTTCCAACGTACACAGCCTCTCCTGCTCAATCTGGCCAGAGCTCAACACCGAAATTGCGAACGTCCAGCGATTGCTCCCACACTAAAGGTGCCAGCCCTGAAAGCTCTTGCTGGTCCTCATCTCCCACTGGTAACCTCTCAAACGAACCACAAACACTTGGGCTCTGAACTTGTTTAGACACTCAAAGGTCCAGACGTATCATCGCTTCCTTTCGCTAATTCACGTCAGAGCTCAACACCGAAATTGCGAACGTCCAGCGATTGCTCCTACACTAATGGTGCCAGCCCTGAAAGCTCTTGCTGGTCCTCATCTCCCACTGGTAACCTCTCAAACGAACCACAAACACTTGGGCTCTGAACTTGTTTAGCCTACTAAAACTTCCAATGTACACAGCCTCTCCTGCTCTATATGGTCAAAATTCAACACCGAAATTGCGAACGTCCAGCGATTGCTCCTACACTAAAGGTGCCAGCCCTGAAAGCTCTTGCTGCTCCTCATCTCCCACTGGTAACCTCTCAAACGAACCACAAACACTTGGGCTCTGAACTTGTTTAGCCTACTAAAACTTCCAACGTACACAGCCTCTCCTGCTCAATCTGGCCAGAGCTCAACACCGAAATTGCGAACGTCCAGCGATTGCTCCTACACTAAAGGTGCCAGCCCTGAAAGCTCTTGCTGGTCCTCATCTCCCACTGGTAACCTCTCAAACGAACCACAAACACTTGGCCTCTGAACTTGTTTAGCCTACTAAAACTTCCAACGTACACAGCCTCTCCTGCTGAATCTGGCCAGAGCTCAACACCGAAATTGCGAACGTCCAGCGATTGCTCCTACACTAAAGGTGCCAGCCCTGAAAGCTCTTGCTGGTCCTCATCTCCCACTGGTAACCTCTCAAACGAACCACAAACACTTGGGCTCTGAACTTGTTTAGACACTCAAAGGTCCAGACGTATCATCGCTTCCTTTCGCTAATTCACGTCAGAGCTCAACGCCGAAATTGCGAACGTCCAGCGATTGCTCCTACACTAATGGTGCCAGCCCTGAAAGCTCTTGCTGGTCCTCATCTCCCACTGGTAACCTCTCAAACGAACCACAAATGCTTGGCCTCTGAATTTGTTTAGCCTACTAAAACTTCCAACGTACACAGCCTCTCCTGCTCTATATGGTGAAAATTCAACACCGAAATTGCGAACGTCCAGCGATTGCTCCTACACTAAAGGTGCCAGCCCTGAAAGCTCTTGCTGGTCCTCATCTCCCACTGGTAACCTCTCAAACGAACCACAAACACTTGGGCTCTGAACTTGTTTAGGCTACTAAAACTTCCAACGTACACAGCCTCTCCTGCTCAATCTGGCCAGAGCTCAACACCGAAATTGCGAACGTCCAGCGATTGCTCCTACACTAAAGGTGCCAGCCCTGAAAGCTCTTGCTGGTCCTCATCTCCCACTGGTAACCTCTCAAACGAACCACAAACACTTGGGCTCTGAACTTGTTTAGGCTACTAAAACTTCCAACGTACACAGCCTCTCCTGCTCAATCTGGCCAGAGCTCAACGCCGAAATTGCGAACGTCCAGCGATTGCTCCTACACTAATGGTGCCAGCCCTGAAAGCTCTTGCTGGTCCTCATCTCCCACTGGTAACCTCTCAAACGAACCACAAATGCTTGGCCTCTGAATTTGTTTAGCCTACTAAAACTTCCAACGTACACAGCCTCTCCTGCTCTATATGGTGAAAATTCAACACCGAAATTGCGAACGTCCAGCGATTGCTCCTACACTAAAGGTGCCAGCCCTGAAAGCTCTTGCTGGTCCTCATCTCCCACTGGTAACCTCTCAAACGAACCACAAATGCTTGGCCTCTGAACTTGTTTAGCCTACTAAAACTTCCAACGTACACAGCCTCTCCTGCTCAATCTGGCCAGAGCTCAACACCGAAATTGCGAACGTCCAGCGATTGCTCCTACACTAAAGGTGCCAGCCCTGAAAGCTCTTCCTGGTCCTCATCTCCCACTGGTAACCTCTAAAACGAACCACAAACACTTGGGCTCTGAACTTGTTTAGCCTACTAAAACTTCCAACGTACACAGCCTCTCCTGCTCAATCTGGCCAGAGCTCAACACCGAAATTGCGAACGTCCAGCGATTGCTCCTACGCTAAAGGTGCCAGCCCTGAAAGCTCTTGCTGGTCCTCATCTCCCACTGGTAACCTCTCAAACGAACCACAAACACTTGGGCTCTGAACTTTTTTAGGCTACTAAAACTGCCAACGCACACAGCCTCTCCTGCTCAATCTGGCCAAAATTCAATACCGAAATTGCGAACGTCCAGCGATTGCTCCTACACTAAAGGGGCCAGCCTGAAAGCTCTTGCTGGTCCTCATCTCCCACTGGTAACCTCTCAAACGAATCACAAACACTTGGCCTCTGAAGTTGTTTAGACACTCAAAGGTCCAGACGTATCATCGCTTCCTTTCGCTAATTCACGTCAGAGCTCAACACCGAAATTGCGAACGTCCAGCGATTGCTCCTACGCTAAAGGTGCCAGCCCTGAAAGCTCTTCCTGGTCCTCATCTCCCACTGGTAACCTCTCAAACGAACCACAAACACTGGGGCTCTGAACTTGTTTAGACACTCAAAGGTCCAGACGTATCATCGCTTCCTTTCGCTAATTCACGTCAGAGCTCAACACCGAAATTGCGAACGTCCAGCGATTGCTCCTACACTAAAGGTGCCAGCCCTGAAAGCTCTTGCTGGTCCTCATCTCCCACTGGTAACCTCTCAAACGAACCATAAACACTTGGCCTCTGAACTTGTTTAGCCTACTAAAACTTCCAACGTACACAGCCTCTCCTGCTCAATCTGGCCAGAGCTCAACACCGAAATTGCGAACGTCCAGCGATTGCTCCTACACTAAAGGTGCCAGCCCTGAAAGCTCTTGCTGGTCCTCATCTCCCACTGGTAACCTCTAAAACGAACAACAAAGACTTGGGCTCTGAACTTGTTTAGCCTACTACAACTTCCAACGTACACAGCCTCTCCTGCTCAATCTGGCCAGAGCTCAACACCGAAATTGCGAACGTCCAGCGATTGCTCCTACACTAACGGTGCCAGCCCTGAAAGCTCTTCCTGGTCCTCATCTCCCACTGGTAACCTCTTAAAGGAACCAGAAACACTTGGGCTCTGAACTTGTTTAGGCTACTAAAACTTCCAACGTACACAGCCTCTCCTGCTCAATCTGGCCAGAGCTCAACACCGAAATTGCGAACGTCCAGCGATTGCTCCCACACTAAAGGTGCCAGCCCTGAAAGCTCTTGCTGGTCCTCATCTCCCACTGGTAACCTCTCAAACGAACCACAAACACTTGGCCTCTGAACTTGTTTAGACACTCAAAGGTCCAGACGTATCATCGCTTCCTTTCGCTAATTCACGTCAGAGCTCAACACCGAAATTGCGAACGTCCAGCGATTGCTCCTACACTAATGGTGCCAGCCCTGAAAGCTCTTGCTGGTCCTCATCTCCCACTGGTAACCTCTCAAACGAACCACAAATGCTTGGCATCTGAACTTGTTTAGCCTACTAAAACTTCCAATGTACACAGCCTCTCCTGCTCTATATGGTCAAAATTCAACACCGAAATTGCGAACGTCCAGCGATTGCTCCTACACTAAAGGTGCCAGCCCTGAAAGCTCTTGCTGGTCCTCATCTCCCACTGGTAACCTCTCAAACGAACCACAAACACTTGGGCTCTGAACTTGTTTAGCCTACTAAAACTTCCAACGTACACAGCCTCTCCTGCTCAATCTGGCCAGAGCTCAACACCGAAATTGCGAACGTCCAGCGATTGCTCCTACTCTAAAGGTGCCAGCCCTGAAAGCTCTTGCTGGTCCTCATCTCCCACTGGTAACCTCTCAAATGAACCACAAACACTTGGCCTCTGAACTTGTTTAGCCTACTAAAACTTCCAACGTACACAGCCTCTCCTGCTCAATCTGGCCAAAATTCAACACCGAAATTGCGAACGTCCAGCGATTGCTCCTACACTAAAGGTGCCAGCCCTGAAAGCTCTTGCTGGTCCTCATCTCCCACTGGTAACCTCTCAAACGAACCACAAACACTTGGGCTCTGAACTTGTTTAGACACTCAAAGGTCCAGACGTATCATCGCTTCCTTTCGCTAATTCACGTCAGAGCTCAACGCCGAAATTGCGAACGTCCAGCGATTGCTCCTACACTAATGGTGCCAGCCCTGAAAGCTCTTGCTGGTCCTCATCTCCCACTGGTAACCTCTCAAACGAACCACAAACACTTGGGCTCTGAACTTGTTTAGGCTACTAAAACTTCCAACGTACACAGCCTCTCCTGCTCAATCTGGCCAGAGCTCAACACCGAAATTGCGAACGTCCAGCGATTGCTCCTACACTAAAGGTGCCAGCCCTGAAAGCTCTTGCTGGTCCTCATCTCCCACTGGTAACCTCTCAAACGAACCACAAACACTTGGGCTCTGAACTTGTTTAGGCTACTAAAACTTCCAACGTACACAGCCTCTCCTGCTCAATCTGGCCAGAGCTCAACACCGACATTGCGAACGTCCAGGGATTGCTCCTACACTAAAGGTGCCAGCCCTGAAAGCTCTTGCTGGTCCTCATCTCCCACTGGTAACCTCTCAAACGAACCACAAACACTTGGCCTCTGAACTTGTTTAGACACTCAAAGGTCCAGACGTATCATCGCTTCCTTTCGCTAATTCACGTCAGAGCTCAACACCGAAATTGCGAACGTCCAGCGATTGCTCCTACACTAAAGGTGCCAGCCCTGAAAGCTCTTGCTGGTCCTCATCTCCCACTGGTAACCTCTCAAACGAACCACAAATGCTTGGCCTCTGAACTTGTTTAGCCTACTAAAACTTCCAACGTACACAGCCTCTCCTGCTCAATCTGGCCAGAGCTCAACACCGAAATCGTAAACGTCCAGCGATTGCTCCTACACTAAAGGTGCCAGCCCTGAAAGCTCTTGCTGGTCCTCATCTCCCACTGGTAACCTCTCAAACGAACCACAAACACTTGGGCTCTGAACTTTTTTAGGCTACTAAAACTTCCAACGTACACAGCCTCTCCTGCTCAATCTGGCCAAAATTCAATACCGAAATTGCGAACGTCCAGCGATTGCTCCTACACTAAAGGTGCCAGCCCTGAAAGCTCTTGCTGGTCCTCATCTCCCACTGGTAACCTCTCAAACGAACCACAAACACTTGGCCTCTGAAGTTGTTTAGACACTCAAAGGTCCAGACGTATCATCGCTTCCTTTCGCTAATTCACGTCAGAGCTCAACACCGAAATTGCGAACGTCCAGCGATTGCTCCTACACTAAAGGTGCCAGCCCTGAAAGCTCTTGCTGGTCCTCATCTCCCACTGGTAACCTCTCAAACGAACCACAAACACTTGGGCTCTGAACTTGTTTAGACACTCAAAGGTCCAGACGTATCATCGCTTCCTTTCGCTAATTCACGTCAGAGCTCAACACCGAAATTGTAAACGTCCAGCGATTGCTCCTACACTAATGGTGCCAGCCCTGAAAGCTCTTGCTGGTCCTCATCTCCCACTGGTAACCTCTCAAACGAACCACAAACACTTGGCCTCTGAACTTGTTTAGCCTACTAAAACTTCCAACGTACACAGCCTCTCCTGCTCAATCTGGCCAGAGCTCAACACCGAAATTGCGAACGTCCAGCGATTGCTCCTACGCTAAAGGTGCCAGCCCTGAAAGCTCTTGCTGGTCCTCATCTCCCACTGGAACCTCTCAAACGAACCACAAACACTTGGCCTCTGAACTTGTTTAGACACTCAAAGGTCCAGACGTATCATCGCTTCCTTTCGCTAATTCACGTCAGAGCTCAACACCGAAATTGTAAACGTCCAGCGATTGCTCCTACACTAATGGTGCCAGCCCTGAAAGCTCTTGCTGGTCCTCATCTCCCACTGGTAACCTCTCAAACGAACCACAAACACTTGGCCTCTGAACTTGTTTAGCCTACTAAAACTTCCAACGTACACAGCCTCTCCTGCTGAATCTGGCCAGAGCTCAACACCGAAATTGCGAACGTCCAGCGATTGCTCCTACACTAAAGGTGCCAGCCCTGAAAGCTCTTGCTGGTCCTCATCTCCCACTGGTAACCTCTCAAACGAACCACAAACACTTGGGCTCTGAACTTGTTTAGCCTACTAAAACTTCCAACGTACACAGCCTCTCCTGCTCAATCTGGCCATAGCTCAACACCGAAATTGCGAACGTCCAGCGATTGCTCCTACGCTAAAGGTGCCAGCCCTGAAAGCTCTTGCTGGTCCTCATCTCCCACTGGTAACCTCTCAAACGAACCACAAACACTTGGGCTCTGAACTTTTTTAGGCTACTAAAACTGCCAACGCACACAGCCTCTCCTGCTCAATATGGCCAAAATTCAATACCGAAATTGCGAACGTCCAGCGATTCTCCTACACTAAAGGTGCCAGCCCTGAAAGCTCTTGCTGGTCCTCATCTCCCACTGGTAACCTCTCAAACGAACCACAAACACTTGGGCTCTGAACTTGTTTAGACACTCAAAGGTCCAGACGTATCATCGCTTCCTTTCGCTAATTCACGTCAGAGCTCAACACCGAAATTGCGAACGTCCAGCGATTGCTCCTACACTAAAGGTGCCAGCCCTGAAAGCTCTTGCTGGTCCTCATCTCCCACTGGTAACCTCTAAAACGAACAACAAAGACTTGGGCTCTGAACTTGTTCAGCCTACTACAACTTGCAACGTACACAGCCTCTCCTGCTCAATCTGGCCAGAGCTCAACACCGAAATTGCGAACGTCCAGCGATTGCTCCTACACTAAAGGTGCCAGCCCTGAAAGCTCTTGCTGGTCCTCATCTCCCACTGGTAACCTCTCAAACGAACCACAAACACTTGGCCTCTAAAGTTGTTTAGACACTGAAATGTCCAGACGTATCATCGCTTCCTTTCGCTAATTCACGTCAGAGCTCAACACCGAAATTGCGAACGTCCAGCGATTGCTCCTACACTAAAGGTGCCAGCCGTGAAAGCTCTTGCTGGTCCTCATCTCCCACTGGTAACCTCTCATACGAACCACAAACACTTGGGCTCTGAAGTTGTTTAGACACTCAAAGGTCCAGACGTATCATCGCTTCCTTTCGCTAATTCACGTCAGAGCTCAACACCGAAATTGTAAACGTCCAGCGATTACTCCTACACTAAAGGTGCCAGCCCGGAAAGCTCTTGCTGGTCCTCATCTCCCACTGGTAACCTCTCAAACGAACCACAAACAGTTGGGCTCTGAACTTGTTTAGACACTCAAAGGTCCAGACGTATCATCGCTTCCTTTCGCTAATTCACGTCAGAGCTCAACACCGAAATTGTAAACGTCCAGCGATTGCTCCTACACTAAAGGTGCCAGCCCTGAAAGCTCTTGCTGGTCCTCATCTCCCACTGGTAACCTCTCAAACGAACCACAAACACTTGGGCTCTGAACATGTTTAGGCTACTAAAACTTCCAACGTACACAGCCTCTCCTGCTGAAACTGGCCAGAGCTCAACACCGAAATTGCGAACGTCCAGCGATTGCTCCTACACTAAAGGTGCCAGCCCTGAAAGCTCTTGCTGGTCCTCATCTCCCACTGGTAACCTCTCAAACGAACCACAAACACTTGGCCTCTGAACTTGTTTAGCCTACTAAAACTTCCAACGTACACAGCCTCTCCTGCTCAATCTGGCCATAGCTCAACACCGAAATTGCGAACGTCCAGCGATTGCTCCTACGCTAAAGGTGCCAGCCCTGAAAGCTCTTGCTGGTCCTCATCTCCCACTGGTAACCTCTCAAACGAACCACAAACACTTGGGCTCTGAACTTTTTTAGGCTACTAAAACTGCCAACGCACACAGCCTCTCCTGCTCAATCTGGCCAAAATTCATCACCGAAATTGCGAACGTCCAGCGATTGCTCCTACACTAAAGGTGCCAGCCCTGAAAGCTCTTGCTGGTCCTCATCTCCCACTGGTAACCTCTCAAACGAACCATAAACACTTGGCCTCTGAACTTGTTTAGGCTACTAAAACTTCCAACGTACACAGCCTCTCCTGCTGAATCTGGCCAGAGCTCAACACCGAAATTGCGAACGTCCAGCGATTGCTCCTACACTAAAGGTGCCAGCCCTGAAAGCTCTTGCTGGTCCTCATCTCCCACTGGTAACCTCTAAAACGAACAACAAGGACTTGGGCTCTGAACTTGTTTAGGCTACTACAACTTCCAACGTACACAGCCTCTCCTGCTCAATCTGGCCAGAGCTCAACACCGAAATTGCGAACGTCCAGCGATTGCTCCTACACTAAAGGTGCCAGCCCTGAAAGCTCTTGCTGGTCCTCATCTCCCACTGGTAACCTCTCAAACGAACCACAAACACTTGGCCTCTGAACTTGTTTAGACACTGAAATGTCCAGACGTATCATCGCTTCCTTTCGCTAATTCACGTCAGAGCTCAACACCGAAATTGCGAACGTCCAGCGATTGCTCCTACACTAAAGGTGCCAGCCCTGAAAGCTCTTGCTGGTCCTCATCTCCCACTGGTAACCTCTCATACGAACCACAAACACTTGGTCTCTGAACTTGTTTAGACACTCAAAGGTCCAGACGTATCATCGCTTCCTTTCGCTAATTCACGTCAGAGCTCAACACCGAAATTGTAAACGTCAGCGATTACTCCTACACTAAAGGTGCCAGCCCGGAAAGCTCTTGCTGGTCCTCATCTCCCACTGGTAACCTCTCAAACGAACCACAAACACTTGGGCTCTGAACTTGTTTAGCCTACTAAAACTTCCAACGTACACAGCCTCTCCTGCTCAATCTGGCCAAAATTCAACACCGAAATTGCGAACGTCCAGCAATTGCTCCTACACTAAAGGTGCCAGCCCTGAAAGCTCTTGCTGGTCCTCATCTCCCACTGGTAACCTCTAAAACGAACCACAAACACTTGGGCTCTGAACTTGTTTAGCCTACTACAACTTCCAACGTACACAGCCTCTCCTGCTCAATCTGGCCAGAGCTCAAAACCGAAATTGCGAACGTCCAGCGATTGCTCCTACACTAAAGGTGCCAGCCCTGAAAGCTCTTGCTGGTCCTCATCTCCCACTGGTAACCTCTCAAACGAACCACAAACACTTGGGCTCTGAACTTGTTTAGAAACTGAAATGTCCAGACGTATCATCGCTTCCTTTCGCTAATTCACGTCAGAGCTCAACACCGAAATTGCGAACGTCCAGCGATTGCTCCTACACTAAAGGTGCCAGCCCTGAAAGCTCTTGCTGGTCCTCATCTCCCACTGGTAACCTCTAAAACAAACCACAAACACTTGGCCTCTGAACTTGTTTAGGCTACTAAAACTTCCAACGTACACAGCCTCTCCTGCTCAATCTGGCCAGAGCTCAACACCGAAATTGCGAACGTCCAGCGATTGCTCCTACACTAAAGGTGCCAGCCCTGAAAGCTCTTGCTGGTCCTCATCTCCCACTGGTAACCTCTAAAACGAACAACAAGGACTTGGGCTCTGAACTTGTTTAGCCTACTACAACTTCCAACGTACACAGCCTCTCCTGCTCAATCTGGCCAGAGCTCAACACCGAAATTGCGAACGTCCAGCGATTGCTCCTACACTAAAGGTGCCAGCCGTGAAAGCTCTTGCTGGTCCTCATCTCCCACTGGTAACCTCTCAAACGAACCACAAACACTTGGCCTCTGAACTTGTTTAGACACTGAAATGTCCAGACGTATCATCGCTTCCTTTCGCTAATTCACGTCAGAGCTCACACCGAAATTGCGAACGTCCAGCGATTGCTCCTACTCTAAAGGTGCCAGCCCTGAAAGCTCTTGCTGGTCCTCATCTCCACTGGTAACCTCTCATACGAACCACAAACACTTGGGCTCTGAACTTGTTTAGACACTCAAAGGTCCAGACGTATCATCGCTTCCTTTCGCTAATTCACGTCAGAGCTCAACACCGAAATTGTAAACGTCCAGCGATTACTCCTACACTAAAGGTGCCAGCCCGGAAAGCTCTTGCTGGTCCTCATCTCCCACTGGTAACCTCTCAAACGAACCACAAACACTTGGGCTCTGAACTTGTTTAGCCTACTAAAACTTCCAACGTACACAGCCTCTCCTGCTCAATCTGGCCAGAGCTCAACACCGAAATTGCGAACGTCCAGCGATTGCTCCTACACTAAAGGTGCCAGCCCTGAAAGCTCTTGCTGGTCCTCATCTCCCACTGGTAACCTCTAAAACGAACCACAAACACTTGGGCTCTGAACTTGTTTAGCCTACTACAACTTCCAACGTACACAGCCTCTCCTGCTCAATCTGGCCAGAGCTCAACACTGAAATTGCGAACTTCCAGAGATTGCTCCTACACTAAAGGTGCCAGCCCTGAAAGCTCTTGCTGGTCCTCATCTCCCACTGGTAACCTCTCAAACGAACCACAAATACTTGGGCTCTGAACTTGTTTAGACACTGAAATGTCCAGACGTATCATCGCTTCCTTTCGCTAATTCACGTCAGAGCTCAACACCGAAATTGCGAACGTCCAGCGATTGCTCCTACACTAAAGGTGCCAGCCCTGAAAGCTCTTGCTGGTCCTCATCTCCCACTGGTAACCTCTCAAACGAACCACAAACACTTGGCCTCTGAACTTGTTTAGCCTACTAAAACTTCCAACGTACACAGCCTCTCCTGCTCAAACTGGCCAGAGCTCAACACCGAAATTGCGAACGTCCAGTATTGCTCCTACACTAAAGGTGCCAGCCCTGAAAGCTCTTGCTGGTCCGCATCTCCCACTGGTAACCTCTCAAACGAACCACAAACACTTGGGCTCTGAACATGTTTAGGCTACTAAAACTTCCAACGTACACAGCCTCTCCTGCTCAATCTGGCCAGAGCTCAACACCGAAATTGCGAACGTCCAGCGATTTGCTCCTACACTAAAGGTGCCAGCCCTGAAAGCTCTTGCTGGTCCTCATCTCCCACTGGTAACCTCTCAAACGAACCACAAACACTTGGCCTCTGAACTTGTTTAGCCTACTAAAACTTCCAACGTACACAGCCTCTCCTGCTGAATCTGGCCAGAGCTCAACACCGAAATTGCGAACGTCCAGCGATTGCTCCTACACTAAAGGTGCCAGCCCTGAAAGCTCTTGCTGGTCCGCATCTCCCACTGGTAACCTCTCAAACGAACCACAAACACTTGGGCTCTGAACTTGTTTAGACACTCAAAGGTCCAGACGTATCATCGCTTCCTTTCGCTAATTCACGTCAGAGCTCAACGCCGAAATTGCGAACGTCCAGCGATTGCTCCTACACTAATGGTGCCAGCCCTGAAAGCTCTTGCTGGTCCTCATCTCCCACTGGTAACCTCTCAAACGAACCACAAATGCTTGGGCTCTGAACTTGTTTAGGCTACTAAAACTTCCAACGTACACAGCCTCTCCTGCTCAATCTGGCCAGAGCTCAACACCGAAATTGCGAACGTCCAGGGATTGCTCCTACACTAAAGGTGCCAGCCCTGAAAGCTCTTGCTGGTCCTCATCTCCCACTGGTAACCTCTCAAACGAACCACAAACACTTGGGCTCTGAACTTGTTTAGACACTCAAAGGTCCAGACGTATCATCGCTTCCTTTCGCTAATTCACGTCAGAGCTCAACACCGAAATTGCGAACGTCCAGCGATTGCTCCTACACTAAAGGTGCCAGCCCTGAAAGCTCTTGCTGGTCCTCATCTCCCACTGGTAACCTCTCAAACGAACCACAAACACTTGGGCTCTGAACTTGTTTAGCCTACTACAACTTCCAACGTACACAGCCTCTCCTGCTGAATCTGGCCAGAGCTCAACACCGAAATTGCGAACGTCCAGCGATTGCTCCTACACTAAAGGTGCCAGCCTGAAAGCTCTTGCTGGTCCTCATCTCCCACTGGTAACCTCTCAAACGAACCACAAACACTTGGGCTCTGAACTTGTTTAGCCTACTAAAACTTCCAACGTACACAGCCTCTCCTGCTCAATCTGGCCAAAATTCAACACCGAAATTGCGAACGTCCAGCGATTGCTCCTACACTAAAGGTGCCAGCCCTGAAAGCTCTTGCTGGTCCTCATCTCCCACTGGTAACCTCTCAAACGAACAACAAAGACTTGGGCTCTGAACTTGTTTAGCCTACTAAAACTTCCAATGTACACAGCCTCTCCTGCTCAATCTGGCCAGAGCTCAACACCGAAATTGCGAACGTCCAGCGATTGCTCCTACACTAAAGGTGCCAGCCGTGAAAGCTCTTGCTGGTCCTCATCTCCCACTGGTAACCTCTTAAACGAACCACAAACACTTGGGCTCTGAACTTGTTTAGCCTACTAAAACTTCCAACGTACACAGCCTCTCCTGCTCAATCTGGCCAGAGCTCAACACCGAAATTGCGAACGTCCAGCGATTGCTCCTACACTAAAGGTGCCAGCCCTGAAAGCTCTTGCTGGTCCTCATCTCCCACTGGTAACCTCTCAAACGAACCACAAATGCTTGGCCTCTGAACTTGTTTAGCCTACTAAAACTTCCAACGTACACAGCCTCTCCTGCTCAATCTGGCCAGAGCTCAACACCGAAATTGCGAACGTCCAGCGATTGCTCCTACACTAAAGGTGCCAGCCCTGAAAGCTCTTGCTGGTCCTCATCTCCCACTGGTAACCTCTCAAACGAACCACAAATGCTTGGCCTCTGAACTTGTTTAGGCTACTAAAACTTCCAACGTACACAGCCTCTCCTGCTCTATATGGTCAAAATTCAACACCGAAATTGCGAACGTCCAGCGATTGCTCCTACACTAATGGTGCCAGCCCTAAAAGCTCTTGCTGGTCCTCATCTCCCACTGGTAACCTCTCAAACGAACCACAAACACTTGGGCTCTGAACTTGTTTAGCCTACTAAAACTTCCAACGTACACAGCCTCTCCTGCTCAATCTGGCCAGAGCTCAACACCGAAATTGCGAACGTCCAGCGATTGCTCCTACACTAATGGTGCCAGCCGTGAAAGCTCTTGCTGGTCCTCATCTCCCACTGGTAACCTCTCAAACGAACCACAAACACTTGGGCTCTGAACTTGTTTAGCCTACTAAAACTTCCAACGTACACAGCCTCTCCTGCTCAAACTGGCCAGAGCTCAACACTGAAATTGCGAACGTCCAGCGATTGCTCCTACACTAAAGGTGCCAGCCCTGAAAGCTCTTGCTGGTCCGCATCTCCACTGGTAACCTCTCAAACGAACCACAAACACTTGGGCTCTGAACTTATTTAGACACTCAAAGGTCCAGACGTATCATCGCTTCCTTTCACTAATTCACGTCAGAGCTCAACGACGAAATTGCGAACGTCCAGCGATTGCTCCTACACTAATGGTGCCAGCCCTGAAAGCTCTTGCTGGTCCTCATCTCCCACTGGTAACCTCTCAAACGAACCACAAATGCTTGGCCTCTGAACTTGTTTAGCCTACTAAAACTTCCAACGTACACAGCCTCTACTGCTCTATATGGTCAAAATTCAACACCGAAATTGCGAACGTCCAGCGATTGCTCCTACACTAAAGGTGCCAGCCCTGAAAGCTCTTGCTGCTCCTCATCTCCCACTGGTAACCTCTCAAACGAACCACAAACACTTGGGCTCTGAACTTGTTTAGCCTACTAAAACTTCCAACGTACACAGCCTCTCCTGCTCAATCTGGCCAGAGCTCAACACCGAAATTGCGAACGTCCAGCGATTGCTCCCACACTAAAGGTGCCAGCCCTGAAAGCTCTTGCTGGTCCTCATCTCCCACTGGTAACCTCTCAAACGAACCACAAACACTTGGCCTCTGAACTTGTTTAGCCTACTAAAACTTCCAACGTACACAGCCTCTCCTGCTCAATCTGGCCAGAGGTCAACACCGAAATTGCAAACGTCCAGCGATTGCTCCTACACTAAAGGTGCCAGCCGTGAAAGCTCTTGCTGGTCCTCATCTCCCACTGGTAACCTCTCAAACGAACCACAAACACTTGGCCTCTAAAGTTGTTTAGACACTCAAAGGTCCAGACGTATCATCGCTTCCTTTCGCTAATTCACGTCAGAGCTCAACACCGAAATTGCGAATGTCCAGCGATTGCTCCTACACTAAAGGTGCCAGCCCTGAAAGCTCTTGCTGGTCCTCATCTCCCACTGGTAACCTCTCAAACGAACCACAAACACTTGGGCTCTGAACTTGTTTAGGCTACTAAATCTTCCAACGTACACAGCCTCTCCTGCTGAATCTGGCCAGAGCTCAACACCGAAATTGCGAACGTCCAGCGATTGCTCCTACATTAAAGGTGCCAGCCCTGAAAGCTCTTGCTGGTCCTCATCTCCCACTGTTAACCTCTCAAACGAACCACAAAGACTTGGGCTCTGAACTTGTTTAGCCTACTAAAACTTCCAACGAACACAGCCTCTCCTGCTCAATCTGGCCAGAGCTCAACACCGAAATTGCGAACGTCCAGCGATTGCTCCTACACTAAAGGTGCCAGCCCTGAAAGCTCTTCCTGGTCCTCATCTCCCACTGGTAACCTCTCAAACGAACCACAAACACTTGGCCTCTGAACTTGTTTAGACACTCAAAGGTCCAGACCTATCATCGCTTCCTTTCGCTAATTCACGTCAGAGCTCAACACCGAAATTGTAAACGTCCAGCGATTGCTCCTACACTAAAGGTGCCAGCCCTGAAAGCTCTTGCTGGTCCTCATCTCCCACTGGTAACCTCTCAAACGAACCACAAACACTTGGGCTCTGAACTTGTTTAGCCTACTACAACTTCCAACGTACACAGCCTCTCCTGCTCAATCTGGCCAGAGCTCAACACCGAAATTGCGAACGTCCAGCGATTGCTCCTACACTAAAGGTGCCAGCCCTGAAAGCTCTTGCTGGTCCTCATCTCCCACTGGTAACCTCTCAAACGAACCACAAACACTTGGGCTCTGAACTTGTTTAGCCTACTACAACTTCCAACGTACACAGCCTCTCCTGCTGAAACTGGCCAGAGCTCAACACCGAAATTGCGAACGTCCAGCGATTGCTCCTACACTAAAGGTGCCAGCCCTGAAAGCTCTTGCTGGTCCTCATCTCCCACTGGTAACCTCTCAAACGAACCACAAACACTTGGGCTCTGAACTTGTTTAGCCTACTAAAACTTCCAACGTACACAGCCTCTCCTGCTCAATCTGGCCAAAATTCAACACCGAAATTGCGAACGTCCAGCGATTGCTCCTACACTAAAGGTGCCAGCCCTGAAAGCTCTTGCTGGTCCTCATCTCCCACTGGTAACCTCTCAAACGAACCACAAACACTTGGGCTCTGAACTTGTTTAGCCTACTAAAACTTCCAACGTACACAGCCTCTCCTGCTCAATCTGGCCAGAGCTCAACACCGAAATTGCGAACGTCCAGCGATTGCTCCTACACTAAAGGTGCCAGCCCTGAAAGCTCTTGCTGGTCCGCATCTCCCACTGGTAACCTCTCAAACGAACCACAAACACTTGGGCTCTGAACTTGTTTAGCCTACTAAAACTTCCAACGTACACAGCCTCTCCTGCTCAATCTGGCCAGAGCTCAACACCGAAATTGCGAACGTCCAGCGATTGCTCCTACACTAAAGGTGCCAGCCCTGAAAGCTCTTGCTGGTCCTCATCTCCCACTGGTAACCTCTCAAACGAACCACAAACACTTGGGCTCTGAACTTGTTTAGGCTACTAAAACTTCCAACGTACACAGCCTCTCCTGCTCAATCTGGCCAGAGCTCAACACCGAAATTGCGAACGTCCAGCGATTGCTCCTACACTAAAGGTGCCAGCCCTGAAAGCTCTTGCTGGTCCTCATCTCCCACTGGTAACCTCTCAAACGAACCACAAACACTTGGGCTCTGAACTTGTTTAGCCTACTAAAACTTCCAACGTACACAGCCTCTCCTGCTCAAACTGGCCAGAGCTCAACACCGAAATTGCGAACGTCCAGCGATTGCTCCTACACTAAAGGTGCCAGCCCTGAAAGCTCTTGCTGGTCCGCATCTCCCACTGGTAACCTCTCAAACGAACCACAAACACTTGGGCTCTGAACTTGTTTAGACACTCAAAGGTCCAGACGTATCATCGCTTCCTTTCACTAATTCACGTCAGAGCTCAACGCCGAAATTGCGAACGTCCAGCGATTGCTCCTACACTAATGGTGCCAGCCCTGAAAGCTCTTGCTGGTCCTCATCTCCCACTGGTAACCTCTCAAACGAACCACAAATGCTTGGCCTCTGAACTTGTTTAGCCTACTAAAACTTCCAACGTACACAGCCTCTACTGCTCTATATGGTCAAAATTCAACACCGAAATTGCGAACGTCCAGCGATTGCTCCTACACTAAAGGTGCCAGCCCTGAAAGCTCTTGCTGGTCCTCATCTCCCACTGGTAACCTCTCAAACGAACCACAAACACTTGGGCTCTGAACTTGTTTAGCCTACTAAAACTTCCAACGTACACAGCCTCTCCTGCTCAATCTGGCCAGAGCTCAACACCGAAATTGCGAACGTCCAGCGATTGCTCCCACACTAAAGGTGCCAGCCCTGAAAGCTCTTGCTGGTCCTCATCTCCCACTGGTAACCTCTCAAACGAACCACAAATACTTGGGCTCTGAACTTGTTTAGAAACTGAAATGTCCAGACGTATCATCGCTTCCTTTCCCTAATTCACGTCAGAGCTCAACACCGAAATTGCGAACGTCCAGCGATTGCTCCTACACTAAAGGTGCCAGCCCTGAAAGCTCTTGCTGGTCCTCATCTCCCACTGGTAACCTCTAAAACAAACCACAAACACTTGGCCTCTGAACTTGTTTAGCCTACTAAAACTTCCAACGTACACAGCCTCTCCTGCTCAATCTGGCCAAAATTCAACACCGAAATTGCGAACGTCCAGCGATTGCTCCTACACTAAAGGTGCCAGCCCTGAAAGCTCTTGCTGGTCCTCATCTCCCACTGGTAACCTCTCAAACGAACCACAAACACTTGGGCTCTGAACTTGTTTAGCCTACTAAAACTTCCAACGTACACAGCCTCTCCTGCTCAAACTGGCCAGAGCTCAACACCGAAATTGCGAACGTCCAGCGATTGCTCCTACACTAAAGGTGCCAGCCCTGAAAGCTCTTGCTGGTCCGCATCTCCCACTGGTAACCTCTCAAACGAACCACAAACACTTGGGCTCTGAACTTGTTTAGACACTCAAAGGTCCAGACGTATCATCGCTTCCTTTCACTAATTCACGTCAGAGCTCAACGCCGAAATTGCGAACGTCCAGCGATTGCTCCTACACTAATGGTGCCAGCCCTGAAAGCTCTTGCTGGTCCTCATCTCCCACTGGTAACCTCTCAAACGAACCACAAATGCTTGGCCTCTGAACTTGTTTAGCCTACTAAAACTTCCAACGTACACAGCCTCTACTGCTCTATATGGTCAAAATTCAACACCGAAATTGCGAACGTCCAGCGATTGCTCCTACACTAAAGGTGCCAGCCCTGAAAGCTCTTGCTGGTCCTCATCTCCCACTGGTAACCTCTCAAACGAACCACAAACACTTGGGCTCTGAACTTGTTTAGTCTACTAAAACTTCCAACGTACATATTCTCTCCTGCTCAATCTGGCCAGAGCTCAACACCAAAATTGCGAACGTCCAGCGATTGCTCCCACACTAAAGGTGCCAGCCCTGAAAGCTCTTGCTGGTCCTCATCTCCCACTGGTAACCTCTCAAACGAACCACAAATACTTGGGCTCTGAACTTGTTTAGAAACTGAAATGTCCAGACGTATCATCGCTTCCTTTCCCTAATTCACGTCAGAGCTCAACACCGAAATTGCGAACGTCCAGCGATTGCTCCTACACTAAAGGTGCCAGCCCTGAAAGCTCTTGCTGGTCCTCATCTCCCACTGGTAACCTCTAAAACAAACCACAAACACTTGGCCTCTGAACTTGTTTAGCCTACTAAAACTTCCAACGTACACAGCCTCTCCTGCTCAATCTGGCCAAAATTCAACACCGAAATTGCGAACGTCCAGCGATTGCTCCTACACTAAAGGTGCCAGCCCTGAAAGCTCTTGCTGGTCCTCATCTCCCACTGGTAACCTCTCAAACGAACCATAAACACTTGGCCTCTGAACTTGTTTAGGCTACTAAAACTTCCAACGTACACAGCCTCTCCTGCTCAATCTGGCCAGAGCTCAACACCGAAATTGCGAACGTCCAGCGATTGCTCCTACACTAAAGGTGCCAGCCCTGAAAGCTCTTGCTGGTCCTCATCTCCCACTGGTAACCTCTAAAACGAACAACAAGGACTTGGGCTCTGAACTTGTTTAGCCTACTACAACTTCCAACGTACACAGCCTCTCCTGCTCAATCTGGCCAGAGCTCAACACCGAAATTGCGAACGTCCAGCGATTGCTCCTACACTAAAGGTGCCAGCCCTGAAAGCTCTTGCTGATCCTCATCTCCCACTGGTAACCTCTCATACGAACCACAAACACTTGGGCTCTGAACTTGTTTAGACACTCAAAGGTCCAGACGTATCATCGCTTCCTTTCGCTAATTCACGTCAGAGCTCAACACCGAAATTGTAAACGTCCAGCGATTACTCCTACACTAAAGGTGCCAGCCCGGAAAGCTCTTGCTGGTCCTCATCTCCCACTGGTAACCTCTCAAACGAACCACAAACACTTGGGCTCTGAACTTGTTTAGCCTACTAAAACTTCCAACGTACACAGCCTCTCCTGCTCAATCTGGCCAAAATTCAACACCGAAATTGCGAACGTCCAGCGATTGCTCCTACACTAAAGGTGCCAGCCCTGAAAGCTCTTGCTGGTCCTCATCTCCCACTGGTAACCTCTAAAACGAACCACAAACCCTTGGGCTCTGAACTTGTTTAGCCTACTACAACTTCCAACGTACACAGCCTCTCCTGCTCAATCTGGCCAGAGCTCAACACTGAAATTGCGAACTTCCAGCGATTGCTCCTACACTAAAGGTGCCAGCCCTGAAAGCTCTTGCTGGTCCTCATCTCCCACTGGTAACCTCTCAAACGAACCACAAATACTTGGGCTCTGAACTTGTTTAGACACTGAAATGTCCAGACGTATCATCGCTTCCTTTCGCTAATTCACGTCAGAGCTCAACACCGAAATTGCGAACGTCCAGCGATTGCTCCTACACTAAAGGTGCCAGCCCTGAAAGCTCTTGCTGGTCCGCATCTCCCACTGGTAACCTCTCAAACGAACCACAAACACTTGGGCTCTGAACATGTTTAGGCTACTAAAACTTCCAACGTACACAGCCTCTCCTGCTCAATCTGGCCAGAGCTCAACACCGAAATTGCGAACGTCCAGCGATTGCTCCTACACTAAAGGTGCCAGCCCTGAAAGCTCTTGCTGGTCCTCATCTCCCACTGGTAACCTCTCAAACGAACCACAAACACTTGGGCTCTGAACTTGTTTAGGCTACTAAAACTTCCAACGTACACAGCCTCTCCTGCTCAATCTGGCCAGAGCTCAACACCGAAATTGCGAACGTCCAGCGATTGCTCCTACACTAAAGGTGCCAGCCCTGAAAGCTCTTGCTGGTCCGCATCTCCCACTGGTAACCTCTCAAACGAACCACAAACACTTGGGCTCTGAACTTGTTTAGACACTCAAAGGTCCAGACGTATCATCGCTTCCTTTCGCTAATTCACGTCAGAGCTCAAGGCCGAAATTGCGAACGTCCAGCGATTGCTCCTACACTAATGGTGCCAGCCCTGAAAGCTCTTGCTGGTCCTCATCTCCCACTGGTAACCTCTCAAACGAACCACAAATGCTTGGGCTCTGAACTTGTTTAGGCTACTAAAACTTCCAACGTACACAGCCTCTCCTGCTCAATCTGGCCAGAGCTCAACACCGAAATTGCGAACGTCCAGCGATTGCTCCTACACTAAAGGTGCCAGCCCTGAAAGCTCTTGCTGGTCCGCATCTCCCACTGGTAACCTCTCAAACGAACCACAAACACTTGGGCTCTGAACTTGTTTAGACACTCAAAGGTCCAGACCTATCATCGCTTCCTTTCGCTAATTCACGTCAGAGCTCAACACCGAAATTGCGAACGTCCAGCGATTGCTCCTACACTAAAGGTGCCAGCCCTGAAAGCTCTTGCTGGTCCTCATCTCCCACTGGTAACCTCTCAAACGAACCACAAACACTTGGGCTCTGAACTTGTTTAGCCTACTACAACTTCCAACGTACACAGCCTCTCCTGCTGAATCTGGCCAGAGCTCAACACCGAAATTGCGAACGTCCAGCGATTGCTCCTACACTAAAGGTGCCAGCCCTGAAAGCTCTTGCTGGTCCTCATCTCCCACTGGTAACCTCTCAAACGAACCACAAACACTTGGGCTCTGAACTTGTTTAGCCTACTAAAACTTCCAACGTACACAGCCTCTCCTGCTCAATCTGGCCAAAATTCAACACCGAAATTGCGAACGTCCAGCGATTGCTCCTACACTAAAGGTGCCAGCCCTGAAAGCTCTTGCTGGTCCTCATCTCCCACTA
>NW_026776900.1:0-44983 GCF_030936135.1 Gavia stellata
TGGGAACCTCTAAAACGAACCACAAACACTTGGGCTCTGAACTTGTTTAGACACTCAAAGGTCCAGACGTATCATCGCTTCCTCTCTATAATATACATCAGAGCTCAACACCGATATTGCGAACGGCCAGCGATTGCTCCTACACTAAAGGTGCCAGCCCTGAAAGCTCTTGCTGGTCCTCATCTCCCACTTGGAACCTCTAAAATGAACCACAAACACTTGGGCTCTGCTCTTCTTTACACACTCAAAGGTGCATACGTACGATCGCTTCCTCTCACTAATTCACGTCAGAGCTCGACACCGATGTTGCGAAAGTCCAGCGATTGCTCCTACACTAAAGGTGCCAGCCCTGAAAGCTCTTGCTGGTCCTCATCTCCCACTGGGAACCTCTCAAACGAACCACAAACACTTGGGCTCTGAACTTGTTTAGACACTCAAAGGCCCAGACGTATCACCGCTTCCTGTCGCTAATTCATGTCAGAGCTCAACACGGAAATTGCGAACGTCCAGCGATTGCTCCTACTCTAAAGGTGCCAGCCCTGAAAGCTCTTGCTGGTCCTCATCTCCCACTGGGAACCTCTAAAACGAACAACAAACTCTTTGGCTCTGAACTTGTTTAGACACTCAAAGGTCCAGACGTATCATCGCTTCCTCTCGCTAATTCACGTCAGAGCTCAACACCGAAATTGGGAACGTCCAGCGATTGCTCCTACACTAAAGGTGCCAGCCCTGAAAGCTCTTGCTGGTCCTCATCTCCCACTGGGAACCTCTAAACGGAACCACAAACACTTGGGCTCTGAACTTGATTAGGCTACTAAACTTCCAACATACACTCCCTCTCCTGTTCAGTCTGGCCAGAGCTCAACAACAAAATGGCGAACGTCCTGCGATTGCTCTTACACTAAAGGTGCCAGCCCTGAAAGCTCTTGCTGGTCCACATCTCCCACTGGGAACCTCTAAAACGAACGACAAACACTTCGGGTCTGAACTTGTTTAGACACTCAAAGGTCCAGACGTATGATCGCTTCCTCTCGCTAATTCACGTCATAGCTCAACACCGAAATTGCGAACGTCCAGCCATTGCTCCTACACTAAAGGTGCCAGCCCTGAAAGCTCTTGCTGGTCCTCATCTCCCACTGGGAACCTCTAAAACAAACCACAAACACTTGGGCTCTGAACTTGTTTAGACACTCAAAGGTCCAGAGGTATCATTGCTTCCTCTCGCTAATTCACGTCAGAGCTCAACACCGATATTGCGAACATCCTGAGATTGCTCCTACACTAAAGGTGCCAGCCTGAAAGTTCTTGCTGGCCCTCATCTCCCACTGGGAACCTCTCAAACGAACTACAAACATTTCGGCTGTGAACTTGTTTAGGCTACTAAAACTTCCAACATACACTCCCTCTCCTGCTCATTGTGGCCAGAGCTCAACACCGAAATTGCGAACGTCCAGCGATTGCTCCTACACTAAAGGTGCCAGCCCTGAAAGCTCTTGCTGGTCCTCATTTCCCACTGGGAACCTCTAAAACGAACCACTAACACCAGGGCTCTGAACTTGTTTAGACACTCAAAGGTCCAGACGTATCTTCACTTCCTTACGGTAATTCACGACAGACCTCAACACCGAAATTGCGAACGTCCTGCGATTGCTCCTACACTAAAGGTGCCAGCCCTGAAAGCTCTTGCTGGTCCTCATCTCCCACTGGGAACCTCTAAAACGAACCACAAACACTTGGGCTCTGAACTTGTTTAGACACTCAAAGGTCCAGACGTATCATCGCTTCCTCTCGCTAATTCACGTCAGAGCTCAGGACCGAAATTGCGAACGTGCAGCCATTGCTCCTACACTAAAGGTGCCAGCCCTGAAAGCTCTTGCTGGTCCTCATCTCCCACTGGGAACCTCTCAAACGAACCACAAACACTTGGGCTCTGAACTTGTTTAGGCTACTAAATCTTCCAACATACACTCCCCCTCCTGCTCAATGTGGCCAGAGCTCAACACCGAAATTGCGCACGTCCAGCGATTGCTCCTACACTAAAGGTGCCAGCCCTGAAAGCTCTCGCTCGTCCTCATCTCCCACTGGGAACCTATAAAATGAACAACAAATACTTGGGCTCTGAACTTGTTTAGACACTCACAGCTCTAGACGTATCATCGCTTCTTCTCGGTAATTCACGTCAAGAGCTCAGGACTAAAATTGCGAACGTCCAGCGATTGCTCCTACACTAAAGGTGCCAGCCCTGAAAGCTCTTGCTGGTCCTCATCTCCCACTGGGAAACTCCAAAAAGAACCACTAACACCAGGGCTCTGAACTTGTTTAGACACTCAAAGGTCCAGACGTATCATCGCTTCCTCTCGCTAATTCACATCAGAGCTCAACACCGAAATTGCGAACGTCCAGCGATTGCTCCTACACTAAAGGTGCCAGCCCTGAAAGCTCTTGCTGGTCCTCATCTCCCACTGGGAAACTCTCAAACGAACCACAAACACTTGGGCTCTGAACTTGTTTAGGCTACTAAACTTCCAACATACACTCCCTCTCCTGCTCAGTCTGGCCAGAGCTCAACACCAAAATTGCGAACGTCCAGCGATTGCTCCTACACTAAAGGTGCCAGCCCTGAAAGCTCTTCCTGGTCCTCATCTCCCACTGGGAACCTCTAAAACGAACCACAAACACTTGGGCTCTGCACTTGTTTAGGCTACTAAAACTTCCAACATCCACTCCCTCTCCTGCTCAGTCTGGCCAGAGCTCAACACCAAAATTGCGAACGTCCAGTGATTGCTCCTACACTAAAGGTGCCAGCCCTGAAAGCTCTTGCTGGTCCTCATCTCCCACTGGGAACCTCTAAAAGGAACCACAAACACTTGGGCTCTGCACTTCTTTACACACTCAAAGGTCCATACGTACGATCGCTTCCTCTCGCTAATGGACGTCAGAGCTCAACACCGAAAATGTGAACGTCCAGTGATTGTTCCTACACTAAAGGTGCCAGCCCTGAAAGCTCTTGCTGGTCCTCATCTCCCACTGGGAACCTCTAAAAGGAACCACAAACACTTGGGCTCTGCACTTCTTTACACACTCAAAGGTCCATACGTACGATCGCTTCCTCTCGCTAATTCACGTCAGAGCTCAACACCGAAATTGCGAACGTCCAGCGATTGCTCCTACACTAAAGGTGCCAGCCCTGAAAGCTCTTGCTGGTCCTCATCTCCCACTAGGAACCTCTCAAAGGAACCACACACACTTCGGGTCTGAACTTGTTTAGACACTCAAAGGCCCAGACGTATGATCACTTCCTCTCGCTAATTCACATCAGAGCTCAACACCGATATTGCGAACGTCCAGGGATTGCTCCTACACTAAAGGTGCCAGCCCTGAAAGCTCTTGCTGCTCCTCATCTCCCACTGGGAACCTCAAAAACGAACCACAAACCCTTGGGCTCTGAACTTGTTTAGCCTACTAAAACTTCCAACGTACGCAGCCTCTCCTGCTCAATCTGGCCAAAATTCAACACCGAAATTGCGAACGTCCAGCGATTGCTCCTACAGTAAAGGTGCCAGCCCTGAAAGCTCTTGCTGGTCCTCATCTCCCACTGGGAACCTCTCAAACGAACCACAAACACTTGGGCTCGGAACTTGTTTAGCCTACTAAAACTTCCAACGTACACTCCCTCGCCTGCTCAATCTGGCTAGAGCTCAACACCGAAATTGCGAACGTCCAGCCATTGCTCCTACACTAAAGGTGCCAGCCCTGAAAGCTCTTGCTGGTCCTCATCTCCCACTGGGAACCTCTCAAAGGAACCACAAACACTTGGGCTCTGAACTTGGTTAGGCTACTAAAACTTCCAACATAAACTCCCTCTCCTGCTCAGTCTGGCCAGAGCTCAACACCGAAATTGCGAACGTCCAGGGATTGCTCCTACACTAAAGGTGCCAGCCCTGAATGCTCTTGCTGGTCCTCATCTCCCACTGGGAACCTCTAAGACAAACCACAAACACTTGGGCTCTGAACTTGTTTAGACACTCAAAGGTCCAGACGTATGATCGCTTCCTCTTGCTAATGCACGTCAGAGCTCAACACCGAAATTGCCAAGGTCCAGCGATTGCTCCTACACTAAAGGTGCCACCCCTGAAAGCTCTTGCTGGTCCTCATCTCCCACTGGTAGCCTCTCAAACGAACCACAAACACTTGGGCTCTGAACTTGTTTAGGCTACTAAACTTCCAACATACACTCCCTCTCCTGCTCAGTCTGGCCAGAGCTCAACACCAAAATTGCGAACGTCCAGCGATTGCTCCTACACTAAAGGTGCCAGCCTGAAAGCTCTTGCTGGTCCTCATCTCCCACTGGGAACCTCTAAAACGAACCACAAACACTTGGGCTCTGAACTTGTTTAGACACTCAAACGTGCAGACGTATCTTCGCTTCCTCTCGCTAATTCACGTCAGAGCTCAACACCGATGTTGCGAACGTCCAGCGACTGCTCCTACACTAATGGTGCCAGCCCTGAAAGCTCTTGCTGGTCCTCATCTCCCATTGGGAACCTCTAAATTAACCACAAACACTTGGGCTCTGAACTTGTTTAGCGTACTAAAACTTCCAACATACACTCCCTCGCCTGCTCAATCTGGCTAGAGCTCAATACCGAAATTGCGAACGTCCAGCCATTGCTCCTACACTAAAGGTGCCAGCCCTGAAAGCTCTTGCTGGTCCTCATCTCCCACTAGGAACCTCTAAATCGAACCACAAACACTTGGGCTCTGAACTTGTTTAGACACTCAAAGGTCCACACGTATGATCGCTTCCTATCGCTAATTCACGTCAGAGCTCAACACCGAAATTGCGAACGTCCAGCGATTGTTCCTACACTAAAGGTGCCAGCCCTGAAAGCTCTTGCTGGTCCTCATCTCCCACTGGGAACCTCTCAAACGAACCACAAACACTTGGGCTCTGAACTTGTTGAGGCTACTAAAACTTCCAACATACACTCCCTCTCCTACTCAGTCTGGCCAGAGCTCAACACCGAAATTGCGAACGTCCAGGGATTGCTCCTACAGTAAAGGTGCCAGCCCTGAAAGCTCTTGCTGGTCCTCATCTCCCACTGGGAACCTCTCAAACGAACCACAAACCCTTGGGCTCTGAACTTGTTTACACACTCAAATGTCCAGACGTATCATCGCTTCCTCTCGCTAATTCACGTCAGAGCTCAACACTGAAATTGCGAAAGTCCAGCGATTGTTCCTACACTAAAGGTGCCAGCCTTGAAAGCTCTTCCTGGTCCTCATCTCCCACTGGGAACCTCTCAAACGAACCACAAACACTTGGGCTCTGAACTTGTTTAGACACTCAAAGGTCCAGACGTATGATCGCTTCCTCTCGCTAATTCACATCAGAGCTCAACACCGAAATTGCGAACGTCCAGCGATTGCTCCTACAGTAAAGGTGCCAGCCCTGAAAGCTCTTGCTGGTCCTCATCTCCCACTGGGAACCTCTAAATGAACCACAAACACTTGGGCTCTGCACTTGTTTAGGCTACTAAAACTTCCAACATCCACTCCCTCTCCTGCTCAGTCTGGCCAGAGCTCAACACCAAAATTGCGAACGTCCAGTGATTGCTCCTACACTAAAGGTGCCAGCCCTGAAAGCTCTTGCTGGTCCTCATCTCCCACTGGGAACCTCTAAAAGGAACCACAAACACTTGGGCTCTGCACTTCTTTACACACTCAAAGGTCCATACCTACGATCGCTTCCTCTCGCTAATGGACGTCAGAGCTCAACACCGAAAATGTGAACATCCAGCGATTGCTCCTACACTAAAGGTGCCAGCCCTGAAAGCCCTTGCTGGTCCTCATCTCCCACTGGGAACCTCTAAAACGAACCACAAACCCTTGGGCTCTGAACTTGTTTAGACACTCAAAGGTCCAGACGTATCATCGCTTCCTCTCGCTAATTCACGTCAGAGCTCAACACCGATATTGGGAACGTCCAGCGATTGCTCCTACACTAAAGGTGCCAGCCCTGAAAGCTCTTGCTGGTCCTCATCTCCCACTGGGAACCTCTAAAACAAACCACACACACTTCGGGTCTGAAGTTGTTTAGACACTCAAAGGCCCAGACGTATGATCACTTCCTCTTGCTAATTCACATCAGAGCTCAACACCGATATTGCGAACGTCAAGCGATTGCTCCTACACTAAAGGTGCCAGCCCTGAAAGCTCTTGCTGCTCCTCATCTCCCACTGGGAACCTCAAAAACGAACCACAAACCCTTGGGCTCTGAACTTGTTTAGCCTACTAAAACTTCCAACGTACGCAGCCTCTCCTGCTGAATCTGGCCAAAATTCAACACCGAAATTGCGAACGTCCAGCGATTGCTCCTACAGTAAAGGTGCCAGCCCTGAAAGCTCTTGCTGGTCCTCATCTCCCACTGGGAACCTCTCAAACGAACCACAAACACTTGGGCTCGGAACTTGTTTAGCCTGCTAAAACTTCCAACGTACACTCCCTCGCCTGCTCAATCTGGCTAGAGCTCAACACCGAAATTGCGAACGTCCAGCCATTGCTCCTACACTAAAGGTGCCAGCCCTGAAAGCTCTTGCTGGTCCTCATCTCCCACTGGGAACCTCTCAAACGAACCACAAACACTTGGGCTCGGAACTTGTTGAGGCTACTAAAACTTCCAACATACACTCCCTCTCCTGCTCAGTCTGGCCAGAGCTCAACACCGAAATTGCGAACGTCCAGGGATTGCTCCTACAGTAAAGGTGCCAGCCCTGAATGCTCTTGCTGGTCCTCATCTCCCACTGGGAACCTCTAAGACAAACCACAAACACTTGGGCTCTGAACTTGTTTAGACACTCAAAGGTCCAGACGTATGATCGCTTCCTCTTGCTAATGCACGTCAGAGCTCAACACCGAAATTGCCAAGGTCCAGCGATTGCTCCTACACTAAAGGTGCCACCCCTGAAAGCTCTTGCTGGTCCTCATCTCCCACTGGTAGCCTCTCAAACGAACCACAAACACTTGGGCTCTGAACTTGTTTAGGCTACTAAACTTCCAACATACACTCCCTCTCCTGCTCAGTCTGGCCAGAGCTCAACACCAAAATTGCGAACGTCCAGCGATTGCTCCTACACTAAAGGTGCCAGCCCTGAAAGCTCTTCCTGGTCCTCATCTCCCACTGGGAACCTCTAAAACGAACCACAAACACTTGGGCTCTGAACTTGTTTACACACTCAAAGGTCCAGACGTACGATCGCTTCCTCTCGCTAATTCACGTCAGAGCTCAACACCGAAATTGCGAACGTCCAGCGATTGCTCCTACACTAAAGGTGCCAGCCTGAAAGCTCTTGCTGGTCCTCATCTCCCACTGGGAACCTCTAAAACGAACCACAAACACTTGGGCTCTGAACTTGTTTAGACACTCAAACGTGCAGACGTATCTTCGCTTCCTCTCGCTAATTCATGTCAGAGCTCAACACCGATGTTGCGAACGTCCAGCGACTGCTCCTACACTAAAGGTGCCAGCCCTGAAAGCTCTTCCTGGTCCTCATCTCCCACTGGGAACCTCTAAATGAACCACAAACACTTGGGCTCTGAACTTGTTTAGGCTACTAAAACTGCCAACATACACTCCCTCTCCTGCTCAGCCTGGCCAGAGCTCAACACCGATATTGCGAACATCCTGAGATTGCTCCTACACTAAAGGTGCCAGCCCTGAAAGCTCTTGCTGGTCCTCATCTCCCACTGGGAACCTCTAAAACGAACCACAAACACTTGGGCTCTGAACTTGTTTAGACACTCAAAGGTCCAGACGTATCATCGCTTCCTCTCTATAATATACATCAGAGCTCAACACCGATATTGCGAACGGCCAGCGATTGCTCCTACACTAAAGGTGCCAGCCCTGAAACCTCTTCCTGGTCCTCATCTCCCACTGGGAACCTCTAAAATGAACCACAAACACTTGGGCTCTGAACTTGTTTAGGCTACTAAAACTTCCAAAATACACTCCCTCTCCTGCTAATACTGGCCAGAGCTCAACACCGAAATTGCGAACGTCCAGGGATTGCTCCTACAGTAAAGGTGCCAGCCCTGAAAGCTCTTGCTGGTCCTCATCTCCCACTGGGAACCTCTAAAATGAACCACAAACCCTTGGGCTCTGAACTTGTTTAGACACTCAAAGGTCCATACGTATGATCGCTTCCTGTCGGTAATTCATGTCAGAGCTCAACATGGATATTGCGAACATTGCGAACGTCTAGGGATTGCTCCTACACTAAAGGTGCCAGCCCTGAAAGCCCTTGCTGGTCCTCATCTCGCGCTGGGAACCTCTAAAACGAACCACAAACCCTTGGGCTCTGAACTTGTTTAGACACTCAAAGGTCCATACGTATCATCGCTTCCTCTTGCTAATTCACGTCAGAGCTCAACACCGAAATTGCGAACGTCCAGCGATTGCTCCTACACTAAAGGTGCCAGCCCTGAAAGCTCTTGCTGGTCCTCATCTCCCACTGGGAACCTCTAAAACGAACCACAAACACTTGGGCTCTGAACTTGTTTACACAGTCAAAGGTCCAGACGTACGATCGCTTCCTCTCGCTAATTCACGTCAGAGCTCAGGACCGAAATTGCGAACGTCCAGCGATTGCTCCTACACTAAAGGTGCCAGCCCTGAAAGCTCTTGCTGGTCCTCATCTCCCACTGGGAAATTCTAAAACGAACCACAAACACTTGGGCTCTGAACTTGTTTAGACACTCAAACGTGCAGATGTATCTTCGCTTCCTCTCGCTAATTCACGTCAGAGCTCAACACCGATGTTGCGAACGTCCAGCGACTGCTCCTACACTAAAGGTGCCAGCCCTGAAAGCTCTTGCTGGTCCTCATCTCCCATTGGGAAACTCTAAATTAACCACAAACACTTGGGCTCTGAACTTGTTTAGCCTACTAAAACTTCCAACATACACTCCCTCTCCTGCTCAGCCTGGCCAGAGCTCAACACCGAAATTGCGAACATCCTGAGATTGCTCCTACACTAAAGGTGCCAGCCCTGAAAGCTCTTGCTGGTCCACATCTCCCACTGGGAACCTCTAAAACGAACCACAAACACTTGGGCTCTGAACTTGTTTAGACACTCAAAGGTCCAGACGTATCATCGCTTCCTCTCTATAATTTACATCAGAGCTCAACACCGATATTGCGAACGGCCAGCGATTGCTCCTACACTAAAGGTGCCAGCCCTGAAAGCTCTTGCTGGTCCTCATCTCCCACTTGGAACCTCTAAAATGAACCACAAACACTTGGGCTCTGCTCTTCTTTACACACTCAAAGGTGCATACGTACGATCGCTTCCTCTCACTAATTCACGTCAGAGCTCGACACCGATGTTGCGAAAGTCCAGCGATTGCTCCTACACTAAAGGTGCCAGCCCTGAAAGCTCTTGCTGGTCCTCATCTCCCACTGGGAACCTCTCAAACGAACCACAAACACTTGGGCTCTGAACTTGTTTAGACACTCAAAGGCCCAGACGTATCACCGCTTCCTGTCGCTAATTCATGTCAGAGCTCAACACGGAAATTGCGAACGTCCAGCGATTGCTCCTACTCTAAAGGTGCCAGCCCTGAAAGCTCTTGCTGGTCCTCATCTCCCACTGGGAACCTCTAAAACGAACAACAAACTCTTTGGCTCTGAACTTGTTTAGACACTCAAAGGTCCAGACGTATCATCGCTTCCTCTCGCTAATTCACGTCAGAGCTCAACACCGAAATTGGGAACGTCCAGCGATTGCTCCTACACTAAAGGTGCCAGCCCTGAAAGCTCTTGCTGGTCCTCATCTCCCACTGGGAACCTCTAAACGGAACCACAAACACTTGGGCTCTGAACTTGATTAGGCTACTAAACTTCCAACATACACTCCCTCTCCTGTTCAGTCTGGCCAGAGCTCAACAACAAAATGGCGAACGTCCTGCGATTGCTCTTACACTAAAGGTGCCAGCCCTGAAAGCTCTTGCTGGTCCACATCTCCCACTGGGAACCTCTAAAACGAACGACAAACACTTCGGGTCTGAACTTGTTTAGACACTCAAAGGTCCAGACGTATGATCGCTTCCTCTCGCTAATTCACGTCATAGCTCAACACCGAAATTGCGAACGTCCAGCCATTGCTCCTACACTAAAGGTGCCAGCCCTGAAAGCTCTTGCTGGTCCTCATCTCCCACTGGGAACCTCTAAAACAAACCACAAACACTTGGGCTCTGAACTTGTTTAGACACTCAAAGGTCCAGAGGTATCATTGCTTCCTCTCGCTAATTCACGTCAGAGCTCAACACCGATATTGCGAACATCCTGAGATTGCTCCTACACTAAAGGTGCCAGCCTGAAAGTTCTTGCTGGTCCTCATCTCCCACTGGGAACCTCTCAAACGAACTACAAACATTTCGGCTGTGAACTTGTTTAGGCTACTAAAACTTCCAACATACACTCCCTCTCCTGCTCATTGTGGCCAGAGCTCAACACCGAAATTGCGAACGTCCAGCGATTGCTCCTACACTAAAGGTGCCAGCCCTGAAAGCTCTTGCTGGTCCTCATTTCCCACTGGGAACCTCTAAAACGAACCACTAACACCAGGGCTCTGAACTTGTTTAGACACTCAAAGGTCCAGACGTATCTTCACTTCCTTACGGTAATTCACGACAGACCTCAACACCGAAATTGCGAACGTCCTGCGATTGCTCCTACACTAAAGGTGCCAGCCCTGAAAGCTCTTGCTGGTCCTCATCTCCCACTGGGAACCTCTAAAACGAACCACAAACACTTGGGCTCGGAACTTGTTTAGACACTCAAAGGTCCAGACGTATCATCGCTTCCTCTCGCTAATTCACGTCAGAGCTCAGGACCGAAATTGCGAACGTGCAGCCATTGCTCCTACACTAAAGGTGCCAGCCCTGAAAGCTCTTGCTGGTCCTCATCTCCCACTGGGAACCTCTCAAACGAACCACAAACACTTGGGCTCTGAACTTGTTTAGGCTACTAAATCTTCCAACATACACTCCCCCTCTTGCTCTATGTGGCCAGAGCTCAACACCGAAATTGCGCACGTCCAGCGATTGCTCCTACACTAAAGGTGCCAGCCCTGAAAGCTCTCGCTCGTCCTCATCTCCCACTGGGAACCTATAAAATGAACAACAAATACTTGGGCTCTGAACTTGTTTAGACACTCACAGCTCTAGACGTATCATCGCTTCTTCTCGGTAATTCACGTCAAGAGCTCAGGACTAAAATTGCGAACGTCCAGCGATTGCTCCTACACTAAAGGTGCCAGCCCTGAAAGCTCTTGCTGGTCCTCATCTCCCACTGGGAAACTCCAAAAAGAACCACTAACACCAGGGCTCTGAACTTGTTTAGACACTCAAAGGTCCAGACGTATCATCGCTTCCTCTCGCTAATTCACATCAGAGCTCAACACCGAAATTGCGAACGTCCAGCGATTGCTCCTACACTAAAGGTGCCAGCCCTGAAAGCTCTTCCTGGTCCTCATCTCCCACTGGGAAACTCTAAAACGAACCACAAACACTTGGGCTCTGAACTTGTTTAGGCTAGTAAAACTTCCAACATACACTCCCTCTCCTGCTCAATGTGGCCAGAGCTCAACACCGAAATTGCGAGCGTCCAGCGATTGCTCCTACACTAAAGGTGCCAGCCCTGAAAGCTCTTGCTGGTCCTCATTTCCCACTGGGAACCTCTAAAACGAACCACTAACACCAGGGCTCTGAACTTGTTTAGACACTCAAAGGTCCAGACGTATGATCGCTTCCTCTCGCTAATTCACGTCAGAGCTCAACACTGAAATTGCGAACGTCCAGCGATTGCTCCTACGCTAAAGGGGCCAGCCCTGAAAGCTCTTGCTGGTCCTTATCTCCCACTGGGAACCTCTCAAACGAACCACTAACACCAGGGCTCTGAACTTGTTTAGACACTCAAAGGCCCAGACGTATCATCGCTTCCTCTCGCTAATTCACGTCAGAGCTCAGGACCGAAATTGCGAACGTCCAGCGATTCCTCCTACACTAAGGTGCCAGCCCTGAAAGCTCTTCCTGGTCCTCATCTCCCACTGGGAACCTCTAAAACGAACAACAAATACTTGGGCTCTGAACTTGTTTAGACAATCAAAGCTCTAGACGTACCATCGCTTCCTCTCGCTAATTCACGTCATAGGTCAGGACTAAAATTGCGAACGTCCAGGGATTGCTCCTACACTAAAGGTGCCAGCCCTGAAAGCTCTTGCTGGTCCTCATCTCCCACTGGGAACCTCTAAAACGAACTACAAACACTTGGGCTCTGAACTTGGTTAGGCTACTAAAACTGCCAACATTCACTCCCTCTCCTGCTCAATGTGGCCGGAGCTCAACACCGAAATTGCGAACGTCCAGCGATTGCTCCTAAACTAAAGGTGCCAGCCCTGAAAGCTCTTCCTGGTCCTCATCTCCCACTGGGAACCTCTAAAATGAACAACAAATACTTGGGTTATGAACTTGTTTAGACACTCACAGCTCTAGATGTATCATTGCTTCCTCTCGGTAATTCACGTCAAGAGCTCAGGACTAAAATTGCGAACATCCAGCTATTGCTCCTACACTAAAGGTGCCAGCCCTGAAAGCTCTTGCTGGTCCTCATCTCCCACTGGGAAACTCCAAAAAGAACCACTAACACCAGGGCTCTGAACTTGTTTAGACACTCAAAGGTCCAGACGTATCATCGCTTCCTCTCGCTAATTCACGTCAGAGCTCAACACCGAAATTGCGAACGTCCAGCGATTGCTCCTACACTAAAGGTGCCAGCCCTGAAAATTCTTGCTGGTCCTCATCTCCCACTGGGAACCTCTCAAACGAACTACAAACATTTCGGCTGTGAACTTGTTTAGGCTACTAAAACTTCCAGCATACACTCCCTCTCCTGCTCATTGTGGCCAGAGCTCAACACCGAAATTGCGAACGTCCAGCGATTGCTCCTACACTAAAGGTGCCAGCCCTGAAAGCTCTTGCTGGTCCTCATTTCCCACTGGGAACCTCTAAAACGAACCACTAACACCAGGGCTCTGAACTTGTTTAGACACTCAAAGGTCCAGACGTATCTTCGCTTCCTTACGGTAATTCACGACAGAACTCAACACCGAAATTGCGAACGTCCAGCGCTTGCTCCTACACTAAAGGTGCCAGCCCTGAAAGCTCTTGCTGGTCCTCATCTCCCACTGGGAAACTCCAAAAAGAACCACTAACACCAGGGCGCTGAACTTGTTTAGACACTCAAAGGTCCAGACGTATCATCGCTTCCTCTAGCTAATTCACGTCAGAGCTCAACACCGAAATTGCGAACGTCCACCGATTGCTCCTACACTAAAGGTGCCAGCCCTGAAAGCTCTTGCTGGTCCTCATCTCCCACTGGGAACCTCTAAAACGAACTAAAATCATTTGGGCTCTGAACTTGTTTAGGCTACTAAAACTTCCAACATACACTCCCTCTCCTGCTCAATGTGGCCAGATCTCAACACCGAAATTGCGAACGTCCAGCGATTGCTCCTACACTAAAGGTGCCAGCCCTGAAAGCTCTTGCTGGTCCTCATTTCCCACTGGGAACCTCTAAAACGAACCACTAACACCAGGGCTCTCAACGTTTTTACACACTCAAAGGTCCAGACGTATCATCGCTTCCTCTCGCTAATTCACGACAGACCTCAGGACTAAAATTGCGAGCGTCCAGCGATTGCTCCTACACTAAAGGTGCCAGCCCTGAAAGCCCTTGCTGGTCCTCATCTCCCACTGGGAACCTCTAAAACGAACCACTAACACCAGGGCTCTGAACTTGTTTAGACACTCAAAGGTCCAGACGTATCATCGCTTTGTCTCGCTAATTCACGTCAGAGCTCAACACTGAAATTGCGAACGTCCAGCGATTGCTCCTACGCTAAAGGTGCCAGCCCTGAAAGCTCTTGCTGGTCCTCATCTCCCACTGGGAACCTCTCAAACGAACCACTAACACCAGGGCTCTGAACTTGTTTAGGGTACTAAAACTGCCAACATACACTCCCCCTCCTGCTCAATCTGGCCAGAGCTCAACACCGAAATTGCGAACGTCCAGCGATTGCTCCTACACTAAAGGTGCCAGCCCTGAAAGCTCTTGTGGTCCTCATCTCCCACTGGGAACCTCTAAAACGAACCACTAACACCAGGGCTCTGAACTTGTTTAGGCACTCAGAATTCCAGACGTATGATCGCTTCCTCTCGCTAATTCATGTCAGAGCTCAGGACTAAAATTGCGAACGTCCCGGGATTGCTCCTACACTAAAGGTGCCAGCCCTGAAAGCTCTTGCTGGTCCTCATCTCCCACTGGGAACCTCTCAAACGAATCACAAACACTTGGGCTCTGAACTTGGTTAGGCTACTAAAACTTCCAACATACACTCCCTGTCCTGCTCAATCTGGCCAGAGCTCAACACCGAAATTGCGAACGTCCAGCGATTGCTCCTACACTAAAGGTGCCAGCCCTGAAAGCTCTTGCTGGTCCTCATCTCCCACTGGGAACCTCTAAAACGAACCACTAACACCAGGGCTCTGAACTTGTTTAGACACTCAAAGGTCCAGACGTATCATCGCTTCCTCTCGCTAATTCACGTCAGAGCTCAGGACCGAAATTGCGAACGTCCAGCGATTCCTCCTACACTAAGGTGCCAGCCCTGAAAGCTCTTGCTGGTCCTCATCTCCCACTGGGAACCTCTAAAATGAACAACAAATACTTGGGCTCTGAACTTGTTTAGACAATCAAAGCTCTAGACGTACCATCGCTTCCTCTCGCTAATTCACGTCATAGCTCAGGACTAAAATTGCGAACGTGCAGCCATTGCTCCTACACTAAAGGTGCCAGCCCTGAAAGCTCTTGCTGGTCCTCATCTCCCACTGGGAACCTCTAAAACGAACTACAAACACTTGGGCTCTGAACTTGGTTAGGCTACTAAAACTGCCAACATTCACTCCCTCTCCTGCTCAATGTGGCCGGAGCTCAACACCGAAATTGCGAACGTCCAGCGATTGCTCCTAAACTAAAGGTGCCAGCCCTGAAAGCTCTTCCTGGTCCTCATCTCCCACTGGGAACCTCTAAAATGAACAACAAATACTTGGGTTATGAACTTGTTTAGACACTCACAGCTCTAGATGTATCATCGCTTCCTCTCGGTAATTCACGTCAAGAGCTCAGGACTAAAATTGCGAACATCCAGCGATTGCTCCTACACTAAAGGTGCCAGCCCTGAAAGCTCTTGCTGGTCCTCATCTCCCACTGGGAAACTCCAAAAACAACCACTAACACCAGGGCTCTGAACTTGTTTAGACACTCAAAGGTCCAGACGTATCATCGCTTCCTCTCGCTAATTCACGTCAGAGCTCAACACCGAAATTGCGAACGTCCAGCGATTGCTCCTACATTAAAGGTGCCAGCCCTGAAAACTCTTGCTGGTCCTCATCTCCCACTGGGAACCTCTCAAACGAACTACAAACATTTCGGCTGTGAACTTGTTTAGGCTACTAAAACTTCCAACATAAACTCCCTCTCCTGCTCATTGTGGCCAGAGCTCAACACCGAAATTGCGAACGTCCAGCGATTGCTCCTACACTAAAGGTGCCAGCCCTGAAAGCTCTTGCTGGTCCTCATTTCCCACTGGGAACCTCTAAAACGAACCACTAACACCAGGGCTCTGAACTTGTTTAGACACTCAAAGGTCCAGACGTATCTTCGCTTCCTTACGGTAATTCACGACAGACCTCAACACCGAAATTGCGAACGTCCAGCGATTGCTCCTACATTAAAGGTGCCAGCCCTGAAAACTCTTGCTGGTCCTCATCTCCCACTGGGAACCTCTCAAATGAACTACAAACATTTCGGCTGTGAACTTGTTTAGGCTACTAAAACTTCCAACATAAACTCCCTCGCATGCTCATTGTGGCCAGAGCTCAACACCGAAATTGCGAACGTCCAGCGATTGCTCCTACACTAAAGGTGCCAGCCCTGAAAGCTCTTGCTGGTCCTCATCTCCCACTGGGAACCTCTAAAACGAACCACTAACACGAGGGCTCTGGACTTGTTTAGACACTCTAAGTTCCAGACGTATCATCGCTTCCTCTCGCTAATTCACGTCAGAGCTCAGGACCGAAATTGCGAACGTCCAGCGATTGCTCCTACACTAAAGATGCCAGCCTTGAAAGCTCTTGCTGGTCCTCATCTCCCACTGGTATCCTCTCAAAGGAACCACAAACACTTGGGCTCTGAACTTGGTTAGGCTACTAAAACTGCCAACATACACTCCCTCTCCTGCTCAATCTGTCCAGAGCTCAACACCGGAATTGTGAACGTCCAGCGATTGCTCCTACAGAAAAGGTGCCACCCCTGAAAGCTCTTGCTGGTCCTCATCTCCCACTGGTAACCTCTAAAATGAACCACAAACACTTGGGCTCTGAACTTGTTTAGGCTGCTAAAACTTCCAACATACACTCCCTCTCCGGGTCAATCTGGCCAGAGCTCAACACTGATATTGCGAACGTCCAGCGATTGCTCCTACACTAAAGGTGCCAGCCCTGAAAACTCTTCCTGGTCCTAATCTCCCACTGGGAACCTCTAAAACGAACCACTAGCACCAGGGCTCTGAACTTGTTTAGGCTACTAAAACTGCCAACATACACTCCCTCTCCTGCTCATTCTGGCCAGAGCTCAACACCGAAATTGCGAACGTCCAGCGATTGCTCCTACACTAAAGGTGCCAGCCCTGAAAGCTCTTGTGGTCCTCATCTCCCACTGGGAACCTCTAAAACGAACCACTAACACCAGGGCTCTGAACTTGTTTAGACACTCAAAGGTCCAGACGTATCTTCGCTTCCTCTCGCTAATTCACGTCAGAGCTCAGGACTAAAACTGCGAACGTCCAGGGATTGCTCCTACACTAAAGGTGCCACCCCTGAAAGCTCTTCCTGGTCCTCATCTCCCACTGGGAACCTCTCGAACGAACCACTAACACTTGGGCTCTGAACTTGGTTACGCTACTAAAACTTCCAACATACACTCCCTCTCCTGCTCAATCTGGCCAGAGCTCAACACCGAAATTGCGAACGTCCAGCGATTGCTCCTACACTAAAGGTGCCAGCCCTGAAAGCTCTTGCTGGTCCTCATCTCCCACTGGGAACCTCTAAAACGAACCACTAACACCAGGGCTCTGAATTTGTTTAGGCACTCAAAGGTCCAGACGTATCATCGCTTCCTCTCGCTAATTCACGTCAGACTCCATACCGAAATTGCGAATGTCGAGCGATTCCTCCTACACTAAGGTGCCAGCCCTGAAAGCTCTTGCTGGTCCTCATCTCCCACTGGGAACCTCTAAAACGAACCACAAACACTTGGGCTCTGAACTTGTTTAGACACTCAAAGGTCCAGACGTATCATCGCTTCCTCTCGCTAATTCACGTCAGAGCTCAACACCGAAATTGCAAACGTCCAGCGATTGCTCCTGCACTAAAGGTGCCAGCCCTGAAAGCTCTTCCTGGTCCTCATCTCCCACTGGGAACCTCTAAAACGAACTACAAATACTTGGGCTCTGAACTTATTTAGACACTCAAAGCTCTAGACATATCATCGCTTCCTCTCCCTAATTCACATCAGAGCTCAGGACTAAAATTGCGAACGTCCAGGGATTGCTCCTACACTAAAGGTGCCAGCCCTGAAAGCTCTTGCTGGTCCTCATCTCCCACTGGGAACCTCTAAAACGAACTACAAATACTTGGGTTCTGAACTTGTTTAGACACTCACAGCTCTAGACGTATCATCGCTTCCTCTCGGTAATTCACGTCAAGAGATCAGGACTAAAATTGCGAACATCCAGCGATTGCTCCTACACTAAAGGTGCCAGCCCTGAAAGCTCTTGCTGGTCCTCATCTCCCACTGGGAAACTCCAAAAAGAACCACTAACACCAGGGCTCTGAACTTGTTTAGACACTTAAAGGTCCAGACGTATCATCGCTTCCTCTCGCTAATTCACGTCAGAGCTCAACACCGAAATTGCGAACGTCCAGCGATTGCTCCTACATTAAAGGTGCCAGCCCTGAAAGCTCTTGCTGGTCCTCATTTCCCACTGGGAACCTCTAAAACGAACCACTAACACCAGGGCTCTGAACTTGTTTAGACACTCAAAGGTCCAGACGTATGATCGCTTCCTCTCTATAATACACATCAGAGCTCAGGACTAAAATTGCGAACGTCCAGGGATTGCTCCTACACTAAAGGTGCCAGCCCTGAAAGCTCTTGCTGGTCCTCATCTCCCACTGGGAACCTCTCAAACGAACCACAAACACTTGGGCTCTGAACTTGTTTAGACACTCAAAGGTCCAGACGTATCATCGCTTCCTCTCGCAAATTCACGTCAGAGCTCAGGACTGAAATTGGGAATATCCAGCGATTGCTCCTGCACTAAAGGTGCCAGCCCTGAAAGCTCTTCCTGGTCCTCATCTCCCACTGGGAACCTCTAAAACGAAGAACAAATACTTGGGCTCTGAACTTATTTAGACACTCAAAGGTCCAGACGTATGATCGCTTCCTCTCGCTAAATCACGTCAGAGCTCAACACCGAAATTGCGAACGTGCAGCCATTGCTCCTACACTAAAGGTGCCAGCCCTGAAAGGTCTTGCTGGTCCTCATCTCCCACTGGGAACCTCTAAAATGAACTACAAACACTTGGGCTCTGAACTTGGTTAGGCTACTAAAACTGCCAACATACACTCCCTCTCCTGCTCAATCTGGCCAGAGCTCAACACCGAAATTGCGAACGTCCAGCGATTGCTCCTACACTAAAGGTGCCAGCCCTGAAAGCTCTTGCTGGTCCTCATCTCCCACTGGGAACCTCTAAAACGAACCACTAACACCAGGGCTCTGAACTTGTTTAGACACTCAAAGGTCCAGACGTATAATCGCTTCCTCTCGCTAATTCACGTCAGAGCTCAGGACCGAAATTGCGAACGTCCAGCGATTCCTCCTACACTAAAGGTGCCAGCCCTGAAAGCTCTTCCTGGTCCTCATCTCCCACTGGGAATCTCTAAAACGAAGAACAAATACTTGGGCTCTGAACTTGTTTAGACAATCAAAGCTCTAGACGTACCATCGCTTCCTCTCGCTAATTCACGTCATAGCTCAGGACTAAAATTGCGAACGTCCAGGGATTGCTCCTACACTAAAGGTGCCAGCCCTGAAAGCTCTTGCTGGTCCTCATCTCCCACTGGGAACCTCTAAAACGAACTACAAACACTTGGGCTCTGAACTTGGTTAGGCTACTAAAACTGCCAACATTCACTCCCTCTCCTGCTCAATGTGGCCGGAGCTCAACACCGAAATTGCGAACGTCCAGCGATTGCTCCTAAACTAAAGGTGCCAGCCCTGAAAGCTCTTCCTGGTCCTCATCTCCCACTGGGAACCTCTAAAATGAACAACAAATACTTGGGTTATGAACTTTTTTAGACACTCACAGCTCTAGATGTATCATCGCTTCCTCTCGGTAATTCACGTCAGGAGCTCAGGACTAAAATTGCGAACATCCAGCGATTGCTCCTACACTAAAGGTGCCAGCCCTGAAAGCTCTTGCTGGTCCTCATCTCCCACTGGGAAACTCCAAAAAGAACCACTAACACCAGGGCTCTGAACTTGTTTAGACACTCAAAGGTCCAGACGTATCATCGCTTCCTCTCGCTAATTCACGTCAGAGCTCAACACCGAAATTGCGAACGTCCAGCGATTGCTCCTACATTAAAGGTGCCAGACCTGAAAACTCTTGCTGGTCCTCATCTCCCACTGGGAACCTCTCAAACGAACTACAAACATTTCGGCTGTGAACTTGTTTAGGCTACTAAAACTTCCAACATACACTCCCTCTCCTGCTCATTGTGGCCAGAGCTCAACACCGAAATTGCGAACGTCCAGCGATTGCTCCTACACTAAAGGTGCCAGCCCTGAAAGCTCTTGCTGGTCCTCATTTCCCACTGGGAACCTCTAAAACGAACCACTAACACCAGGGCTCTGAACTTGTTTAGACACTCAAAGGTCCAGACGTATCTTCGCTTCCTTACGGTATTTCACGACAGACCTCAACACCGAAATTGCGAACGTCCAGCGATTGCTCCTACACTAAAGGTGCCAGCCCTGAAAGCTCTTGCTGGTCCTCATTTCCCACTGGGAACCTCTAAAACGAACCACTAACACCAGGGCTCTGAACTTGTTTAGACACTCAAAGGTCCAGACGTATGATCGCTTCCTCTCGCTAATTCACGTCAGAGCTCAGGACCAAAATTGCGAACGTCCAGCGATTGCTCCTACATTAAAGGTGCCAGCCCTGAAAACTCTTGCTGGTCCTCATCTCCCACTGGGAACCTCTCAAACGAACTACAAACATTTCGGCTGTGAACTTGTTTAGGCTACTAAAACTTCCAACATAAACTCCCTCGCCTGCTCATTGTGGCCAGAGCTCAACACCGAAATTGCGAACGTCCAGCGATTGCTCCTACACTAAAGGTGCCAGCCCTGAAAGCTCTTGCTGGTCCTCATTTCCCACTGGGAACCTCTAAAACGAACCACAAACACCAGGGCTCTGAACTTGTTTAGACACTCAAAGGTCCAGAAGTATCTTCGCTTCCTTACGGTAATTCACGACAGACCTCAACACCGAAATTGCGAACGTCCAGCGATTGCTCCTACACTAAAGGTGCCAGCCCTGAAAGCTCTTGCTGGTCCTCATCTCCCACTGGGAACCTCTAAAACGAACCACTAACACGAGGGCTCTGGACTTGTTTAGACACTCAAAGGTCCAGACGTATCATCGCTTCCTCTCGCTAATTCACGTCAGAGCTCAGGACCGAAATTGCGAACGTCCAGCGATTGCTCCTACACTAAAGATGCCAGCCTTGAAAGCTCTTGCTGGTCCTCATCTCCCACTGGTATCCTCTCAAAGGAACCACAAACACTTGGGCTCTGAACTTGGTTAGGCTACTAAAACTGCCAACATACACTCCCTCTCCTGCTCAATCTGTCCAGAGCTCAACACCGGAAATGCGAACGTCCAGCGATTGCTCCTACAGAAAAGGTGCCACCCCTGAAAGCTCTTGCTGGTCCTCATCTCCCACTGGTAACCTCTAAAATGAACAACAAACACTTGGGCTCTGAACTTGTTTAGGCTGCTAAAACTTCCAACATACACTCCCTCTCCGGGTCAATCTGGCCAGAGCTCAACACCGATATTGCGAACGTCCAGCGATTGCTCCTACACTAAAGGTGCCAGCCCTGAAAACTCTTCCTGGTCCTAATCTCCCACTGGGAACCTCTAAAACGAACCACTAACACCAGGGCTCTGAACTTGTTTAGGCTACTAAAACTGCCAACATACACTCCCTCTCCTGCTCAATGTGGTCAGAGCTCAACACCGAAATTGCGAACGTCCAGCGATTGCTCCTACACTAAAGGTGCCAGCCCTGAAAGCTCTTGCTGGTCCTCATCTCCCACTAGGAACCTCTAAAACGAACTACAAACACTTGGGCTCTGAACTTGTTTAGGCTACTAAAACTGCCAACATACACTCCCTCTCCTGCTCATTCTGGCCAGAGCTCAACACCGAAATTGCGAACGTCCAGAGATTGCTCCTACACTAAAGGTGCCAGCCCTGAAAGCTCTTGTGGTCCTCATCTCCCACTGGGAACCTCTAAAACGAACCACTAACACCAGGGCTCTGAACTTGTTCAGACACTCAAACATCCAGACGTATGATCGCTTCCTCTCGCTAATTCACGTCAGAGCTCAGGACTAAAACTGCGAACGTCCAGGGATTGCTCCTACACTAAAGGTGCCAGCCCTGAAAGCTCTTCCTGGTCCTCATCTCCCACTGGGAACCTCTCAAACGAACCACTAACACTTGGGCTCTGAACTTGGTTACTCTACTAAGACTTCCAACATACACTCCCTCTCCTGCTCAATCTGGCCAGAGCTCAACACCGAAATTGCGAATGTCCAGCGATTGCTCCTACACTAAAGCTGCCAGCCCTGAAAGCTCTTGCTGGTCCTCATCTCCCACTGGGAACCTCTAAAACGAACCACTAACACCAGGGCTCTGAACTTGTTTAGGCACTCAAAGGTCCAGACGTATCATCGCTTCCTCTCGCTAATTCACGTCAGAGCTCCATACCGAAATTGCGAATGTCCAGCGATTCCTCCTACACTAAGGTGCCAGCCCTGAAAGCTCTTCCTGGTCCTCATCTCCCACTGGGAACCTCTAAAACGAACTACAAATACTTGGGCTCTGAACTTATTTAGACACTCAAAGCTCTAGACGTATCATCGCTTCCTCTCGCTAATTCACATCAGAGCTCAGGACTAAAATTGCGAACGTCCAGGGATTGCTCCTACACTAAAGGTGCCAGCCCTGAAAGCTCTTGCTGGTCCTCATCTCCCACTGGGAACCTCTAAAACGAACTACAAACACGTGGGCTCTGAACTTGTTTAGACACTCACAGCTCTAGACGTATCATCGCTTCCTCTCGGTAATTCACGTCAAGAGATCAGGACTAAAATTGCGAACATCCAGCGATTGCTCCTACACTAAAGGTGCCAGCCCTGAAAGCTCTTGCTGGTCCTCATCTCCCACTGGGAAACTCCAAAAAGAACCACTAACACCAGGGCTCTGAACTTGTTTAGACACTTAAAGGTCCAGACGTATCATCGCTTCCTCTCGCTAATTCACGTCAGAGCTCAACACCGAAATTGCGAACGTCCAGCGATTGCTCCTACATTAAAGGTGCCAGCCCTGAAAGCTCTTGCTGGTCCTCATTTCCCACTGGGAACCTCTAAAACGAACCACTAACACCAGGGCTCTGAACTTGTTTAGACACTCAAAGGTCCAGACGTATGATCGCTTCCTCTCTATAATACACATCAGAGCTCAGGACTAAAATTGCGAACGTCCAGGGATTGCTCCTACACTAAAGGTGCCAGCCCTGAAAGCTCTTGCTGGTCCTCATCTCCCACTGGGAACCTCTCAAACGAACCACAAACACTTGGGCTCTGAACTTGTTTAGACACTCAAAGGTCCAGACGTATCATCGCTTCCTCTCGGTAATTCACGTCAGAGCTCAGGACTGAAATTGGGAATATCCAGCGATTGCTCCTGCACTAAAGGTGCCAGCCCTGAAAGCTCTTCCTGGTCCTCATCTCCCACTGGGAGCCTCTAAAACGAAGAACAAATACTTGGGCTCTGAACTTATTTAGACACTCAAAGGTCCAGACGTATGATCGCTTCCTCTCGCTAATTCACGTCAGAGCTCAACACCGAAATTGCGAACGTCCAGCGATTGCTCCTACACTAAAGGTGCCAGCCCTGAAAGCTCTTGCTGGTCCTCATTTCCCACTGGGAACCTCTAAAAGGAACCACTAACACCAGGGCTCTCAACTTTTTTAGACACTCAAAGGTCCAGACGTATCATCGCTTTGTCTCGCTAATTCACGTCAGAGCTCAACACTGAAATTGCGAACGTCCAGCGATTGCTCCTACGCTAAAGGTGCCAGCCCTGAAAGCTCTTGCTGGTCCTCATCTCCCACTGGGAACCTCTCAAACGAACCACTAACACCAGGGCTCTGAACTTGTTTAGGCTACTAAAACTTCCAACATACACTCCCCCTCCTGCTCAATCTGGCCAGAGCTCAACACTGAAATTGCGAACGTCCAGCGATTACTCCTACACTAAAGGTGCCAGCCCTGAAAGCTCTTGCTGGTCCTCATCTCCCACTGGGAACCTCTAAAACGAACCACTAACACCAGGGCTCTGAAATTGTTTAGACACTCAAAGGTCCAGACGTATCATCGCTTCTTCTCGCTAATTCACGTCAGAGCTCAACACCGAAATTGCGAACGTCCAGCGATTGCTCCTACACTAAAGATGCCAGCCTTGAAAGCTCTTGCTGGTCCTCATCTCCCACTGGTATCCTCTCAAAGGAACCACAAACACTTGGGCTCTGAACTTGGTTAGGCTACTAAAACTGCCAACATACACTCCCTCTCCTGCTCAATCTGTCCAGAGCTCAACACCGAAATTGCGAACGTCCAGCGATTGCTCCTACACTAAAGGTGCCAGCCCTGAAAGCTCTTGCTGGTCCTCATCTCCCACTGGTAACCTCTAAAATGAACCACAAACACTTGGGCTCTGAACTTGTTTAGGCTGCTAAAACTTCCAACGTACACTCCCTCTCCGGGTCAATCTGGCCAGAGCTCAACACCGATATTGCGAACGTCCAGCGATTGCTCCTACACTAAAGGTGCCAGCCCTGAAAACTCTCGCTGGTCCTCATCTCCCACTGGGAACCTCTAAAACGAACCACTAGCACCAGGGCTCTGAACTTGTTTAGGCTACTAAAACTGCCAACATACACTCCCTCTCCTGCTCAATGTGGTCAGAGCTCAACACCGAAATTGCGAACGTCCAGCGATTGCTCCTACACTAAAGGTGCCAGCCCTGAAAGCTCTTGTGGTCCTCATCTCCCACTGGGAACCTCTAAAACGAACCATTAACACCAGGGCTCTGAACTTGTTTAGGCACTCAGAGTTCCAGACGTATCATCGCTTCCTCTCGCTAATTCACGTCAGAGCTCAGGACTAAAACTGCGAACGTCCAGCGATTGCTCCTACACTAAAGGCGCCAGCCCTGAAAGCTCTTGCTGGTCCTCATCTCCCACTGGGAACCTCTCAAACGAACCACAAACACTTGGGCTCTGAACTTGGTTAGGCTACTAAAACTTCCAACATACACTCCCTCTCCTGCTCAATCTGGCCAGAGCTCAACACGGAAATTGCGAACGTCCAGCGATTGCTCCTACACTAAAGGTGCCAGCCCTGAAAGCTCTTCCTGGTCCTCATCTCCCACTGGGAACCTCTAAAACGAACCACTAACACCAGGGCTCTGAACTTGTTTAGACACTCAAAGGTCCAGACGTATCATCGCTTCCTCTCGCTAATTCACGTCAGAGCTCCATACCGAAATTGCGAATGTCCAGCGATTCCTCCTACACTAAGGTGCCAGCCCTGAAAGCTCTTGCTGGTCCTCATCTCCCACTGGGAACCTCTAAAACGAACCACAAACACTTGGGCTCTGAACTTGTTTAGACACTCAAAGGTCTAGACGTATGATCGCTTCCTCTCGCTAATTCACGTCAGAGCTCAGGACCGAAATTGCAAACGTCCAGCGATTGCTCCTACACTAAAGGTGCCAGCCCTGAAAGCTCTTGCTGGTCCTCATCTCCCACTGGGAACCTCTAAAACGAACTACAAACACTTGGGCTCTGAACTTGGTTAGGCTACTAAAACTGCCAACATACACTCCCTCTCCTGCTCAATGTGGCCGGAGCTCAACACCGAAATTGCGAACGTCCAGCGATTGCTCCTACACTAAAGGTGCCAGCCCTGAAAGCTCTTCCTGGTACTCATCTCCCACTGGGAACCTCTAAAATGAACAACAAATACTTGGGTTCTGAACTTGTTTAGACACTCACAGCTCTAGACGTATCATCGCTTCCTCTCGGTAATTCACGTCAAGAGATCAGGTGGTCCTCATCTCCCACTGGGAAACTCCAAAAACAACCACTAACACCAGGGCTCTGAATTTGTTTAGACACTTAAAGGCCCAGACGTATCATCGCTTCCTCTCACTAATTCACGTCAGAGCTCAACACCGAAATTGTGAACGTGCAGCCATTGCTCCTACACTAAAGGTGCCAGCCCTGAAAGCTCTTGCTGGTCCTCATCTCCCACTGGTAACCTCTCAAACGAACCACAAACACTTGCGTTCTGAACTTGTTTAGGCTACTAAATCTTCCAACATACACTCCCCCTCCTGCTCAATGTGGCCAGAGCTCAACACCGAAATTGCGCACGTCCAGCAATTGCTCCTACACTAAAGGTGCCAGCCCTGAAAGCTCTCGCTGGTCCTCATCTCCCACTGGGAACCTCTCAAACGAACCACAAACACTTGGGCTCGGAACTTGTTTAGACACTCAAAGGTCCAGACGTATCATCGCTTCCTCTCGCTAATTCACGTCAGAGCTCAACACCGAAATTGGGAATGTCCAGCGATTGCTCCTACACTAAAGGTGCCAGCCCTGAAAGCTCTTCCTAGTCCTCATCTCCCACTGGGAACCTCTAAAATGAACAGCAAACACCAGGGCTCTGAACTTGTTTAGACTCTCAAAGCTCTAGACGAGTCATCGCTTCCTCTCGCTAATTCACATCAGAGCTTAGGACTAAAATTGCGAACGTCCAGCGATTTCTCCTACACTAAAGGTGCCAGCCCTGAAAGCTCTTGCTGGTCCTCATCTCCCACTGGGAACCTCTCAAACGAACCACAAACCCTTGGGCTCTGAACTTGGTTAGGCTACTAAAACTTCCAACATACACTCCCTCTCCTGCTCAATGTGGCCAGAGCTCAACACCGAAATTGCGAATGTCCAGCGATTGCTCCTACACTAAAGGTGCCAGCCCTGAAAGCTCTTGCTGGTCCTCATCTCCCACTGGGAACCTCTAAAACAAACCACAGACACTTGGGCTCTGAACTTGTTTAGACACTCAAAGGTCCAGACGTATCATCGCTTCCTCTCGCTAATTCACGTCAGAGCTCAACACCGAAATTGCGAACGTCCAGGGATTGCTCCTACACTAAAGATGCCAGCCTTGAAAGCTCTTGCTGGTCCTCATCTCCCACTGGTATCCTCTCAAACGAACTACAAACATTTCGGCTCTGAACTTGGTTAGGCTACTAGAACTTCCAACATATACTCCCTCTCCTGTTCAATCTGGCCAGAGCTCAACACCGAAATTGCGAACGTCCAGGGATTGCTCCTACACTAAAGGTGCCAGCCCTGAAAGCACTTGCTGGTCCTCATCTCCCACTGGGAACCTCTCAAACGAACCACTAACACCAGGGCTCTGAACTTGTTCAGACACTCAAACATCCAGACGTATGATCGCTTCCTCTCGGTAATTCATATCAGAGCTCAAAACTGAAATTGCGAACGTCCAGCGATTGCTCCTACACTAAAGGTGCCAGCCCTGAAAGCTCTTCCTGGTCCTCATCTCCCACTGGGAACCTCTAAAATGAACAACAAATGCTTGGGCTCTGAACTTGTTTAGACACTCACAGCTCTAGACGTATCATCGTTTCCTCTCGGTAATTCACGTCAAGAGCTCAGGACTAAAATTGCGAACATCCTGCGATTGCTCCTACACTAAAGGTGCCAGCCCTGAAAGCTCTTGCTGGTCCTCATCTCCCACTGAGAAACTCTAAAACGAACCACTAACACCAGGGCTCTGAACTTGTTTAGACACTCAAAGGTCCAGACGTATCATCGCTTCCTCTCGCTAATTCACGTCAGAGCTCAAGACCGAAATTGCGATCGTCCAGCGATTGCTCCTACGCTAAAGGTGCCAGCCCTGAAAGCTCTTGCTGGTCCTCATTTCCCACTGGGAACCTCTAAAGCGAACCACTAACACCAGGGCTCTGAACTTGTTTAGACACTCAAAGGTCCAGACGTATCATCGCTTCCTCTCGGTAATTCACGACAGACCTCAGGACTGAAACTGCGAATGTCCAGCGATTGCTCCTACACTAAAGGTGCCAGCCCTGAAAGCTCTTGCTGGTCCACATCTCCCACTGGGAACCTCTCAAACGAACCACAAACCCTTGGGCTCTGAACTTGTTTAGACACTCAAAGGTCCAGACATACGATCGCTTCCTCTCGCTAATTCACGTCAGAGCTCAACAGCGAAATTTCGAACATCCAGCGATTGCTCCTACACTAAAGGTGCCAGCCCTGAAAGCTCTTGCTGGTCCTCATCTCCCACTGGGAACCTCTAAAACGAACCACAAACACTTGGGCTCTGAACTTGTTTAGCCTACTAAAACTTCCAACGTACGCAGCCTCTCCTGCTCAATCTGGCCAAAATTCAACACCGAAATTGCGAACGTCCAGCGATTGCTCCTACACTAAAGGTGCCAGCCCTGAAAGCTCTTGCTGGTCCTCATCTCCCACTGGGAACCTCTCAAACGAACCACTAACACCAGGGCTCTGAAATTGTTTAGACACTCAAAGGCCCAGACGTATCATCGCTTCCTCTCGGTAAGCCACCACAGACCTCAGGACTGAAATTGCGAACGTCCAGCGATTGTTCCTACACTAAAGGTGCCAGCCCTGAAAGCTCTTCCTGGTCCTCATCTCCCACTGGGAACCTCTAAAACGAACCACTAACACCAGGGCTCTGAACTTGTTTAGACACTCAAAGGTCCAGACGTATCATCGCTTCCTCTCGCTAATTCACGTCGGAGATCAGGACCAAAATTGCGAACGTCCAGCGATTGCTCCTACACTAAAGGTGCCAGCCCTGAAAACTCTCGCTGGTCCTCATCTCCCACTGGGAACCTCTAAAACGAACCACTAGCACCAGGGCTCTGAACTTGTTTAGGCTACTAAAACTGCCAACATACACTCCCTCTCCTGCTCAATGTGGTCAGAGCTCAACACCGAAATTGCGAATGTCCAGCGATTGCTCCTACACTAAAGGTGCCAGCCCTGAAAGCTCTTGTGGTCCTCATCTCCCACTGGGAACCTCTAAAACGAACCATTAACACCAGGGCTCTGAACTTGTTTAGGCACTCAGAGTTCCAGACGTATCATCGCTTCCTCTCGCTAATTCACGTCAGAGCTCAGGACTAAAACTGCGAACGTCCAGCGATTGCTCCTACACTAAAGGCGCCAGCCCTGAAAGCTCTTGCTGGTCCTCATCTCCCACTGGGAACCTCTCAAACGAACCACAAACACTTGGGCTCTGAACTTGGTTAGGCTACTAAAACTTCCAACATACACTCCCTCTCCTGCTCAATCTGGCCAGAGCTCAACACGGAAATTGCGAACGTCCAGCGATTGCTCCTACACTAAAGGTGCCAGCCCTGAAAGCTCTTCCTGGTCCTCATCTCCCACTGGGAACCTCTAAAACGAACCACTAACACCAGGGCTCTGAACTTGTTTAGACACTCAAAGGTCCAGACGTATCATCGCTTCCTCTCGCTAATTCACGTCAGAGCTCCATACCGAAATTGCGAATGTCCAGCGATTCCTCCTACACTAAGGTGCCAGCCCTGAAAGCTCTTGCTGGTCCTCATCTCCCACTGGGAACCTCTAAAACGAACCACAAACACTTGGGCTCTGAACTTGTTTAGACACTCAAAGGTCTAGACGTATGATCGCTTCCTCTCGCTAATTCACGTCAGAGCTCAGAACCGAAATTGCAAACGTCCAGCGATTGCTCCTACACTAAAGGTTCCAGCCCTGAAAGCTCTTGCTGGTCCTCATCTCCCACTGGGAACGTCTAAAACGAACTACAAACACTTGGGCTCTGAACTTGGTTAGGCTACTAAAACTGCCAACATACACTCCCTCTCCTGCTCAATGTGGCCGGAGCTCAACACCGAAATTGCGAACGTCCAGCGATTGCTCCTACACTAAAGGTGCCAGCCCTGAAAGCTCTTCCTGGTACTCATCTCCCACTGGGAACCTCTAAAATGAACAACAAATACTTGGGTTCTGAACTTGTTTAGACACTCACAGCTCTAGACGTATCATCGCTTCCTCTCGGTAATTCACGTCAAGAGATCAGGACTAAAATTGCGAACGTCCAGCGATTGCTCCTACACTAAAGGTGCCAGCCCTGAAAGCTCTTCCTGGTACTCATCTCCCACTGGGAACCTCTAAAATGAACAACAAATACTTGGGTTCTGAACTTGTTTAGACACTCACAGCTCTAGACGTATCATCGCTTCCTCTCGGTAATTCACGTCAAGAGATCAGGTGGTCCTCATCTCCCACTGGGAAACTCCAAAAACAACCACTAACACCAGGGCTCTGAATTTGTTTAGACACTTAAAGGCCCAGACGTATCATCGCTTCCTCTCGCTAATTCACGTCAGAGCTCAACACCGAAATTGTGAACGTGCAGCCATTGCTCCTACACTAAAGGTGCCAGCCCTGAAAGCTCTTGCTGGTCCTCATCTCCCACTGGTAACCTCTCAAACGAACCACAAACACTTGGGTTCTGAACTTGTTTAGGCTACTAAATCTTCCAACATACACTCCCCCTCCTGCTCAATGTGGCCAGAGCTCAACACCGAAATTGCGCACGTCCAGCGATTGCTCCTACACTAAAGGTGCCAGCCCTGAAAGCTCTCGCTGGTCCTCATCTCCCACTGGGAACCTCTCAAACGAACCACAAACACTTGGGCTCGGAACTTGTTTAGACACTCAAAGGTCCAGACGTATCATCGCTTCCTCTCGCTAATTCACGTCAGAGCTCAACACCGAAATTGGAATGTCCAGCGATTGCTCCTACACTAAAGGTGCCAGCCCTGAAAGCTCTTCCTAGTCCTCATCTCCCACTGGGAACCTCTAAAATGAACAGCAAACACCAGGGCTCTGAACTTGTTTAGACTCTCAAAGCTCTAGACGAGTCATCGCTTCCTCTCGCTAATTCACATCAGAGCTTAGGACTAAAATTGCGAACGTCCAGCGATTTCTCCTACACTAAAGGTGCCAGCCCTGAAAGCTCTTGCTGGTCCTCATCTCCCACTGGGAACCTCTCAAACGAACCACAAACACTTGGGCTCTGAACTTGGTTAGGCTACTAAAACTTCCAACATACACTCCCTCTCCTGCTCAATGTGGCCAGAGCTCAACACCGAAATTGCGAATGTCCAGCGATTGCTCCTACACTAAAGGTGCCAGCCCTGAAAGCTCTTGCTGGTCCTCATCTCCCACTGGGAACCTCTAAAACGAACCACTAACACCAGGGTTCTGAACTTGTTTAGACACTCAAAGGTCCAGACGTATCATCGCTTCCTCTCGCTAATTCACGTCAGAGCTCAACACCGAAATTGCGAACGTCCAGGGATTGCTCCTACACTAAAGATGCCAGCCTTGAAAGCTCTTGCTGGTCCTCATCTCCCACTGGTATCCTCTCAAACGAACTACAAACATTTCGGCTCTGAACTTGGTTAGGCTACTAGAACTTCCAACATATACTCCCTCTCCTGTTCAATCTGGCCAGAGCTCAACACCGAAATTGCGAACGTCCAGGGATTGCTCCTACACTAAAGGTGCCAGCCCTGAAAGCTCTTGCTGGTCCTCATCTCCCACTGGGAACCTCTCAAACGAACCACTAACACCAGGGCTCTGAACTTGTTCAGACACTCAAACATCCAGACGTATGATCGCTTCCTCTCGGTAATTCATATCAGAGCTCAAAACTGAAATTGCGAACGTCCAGCGATTGCTCCTACACTAAAGGTGCCAGCCCTGAAAGCTCTTCCTGGTCCTCATCTCCCACTGGGAACCTCTAAAATGAACAACAAATGCTTGGGCTCTGAACTTGTTTAGACACTCACAGCTCTAGACGTATCATCGTTTCCTCTCGGTAATTCACGTCAAGAGCTCAGGACTAAAATTGCGAACATCCTGCGATTGCTCCTACACTAAAGGTGCCAGCCCTGAAAGCTCTTGCTGGTCCTCATCTCCCACTGAGAAACTCTAAAACGAACCACTAACACCAGGGCTCTGAAATTGTTTAGACACTCAAAGGTCCAGACGTATCATCGCTTCCTCTCGCTAATTCACGTCAGAGCTCAAGACCGAAATTGCGAACGTCCAGCGATTGCTCCTACGCTAAAGGTGCCAGCCCTGAAAGCTCTTGCTGGTCCTCATTTCCCACTGGGAACCTCTAAAGCGAACCACTAACACCAGGGCTCTGAACTTGTTTAGACACTCAAAGGTCCAGACGTATCATCGCTTCCTCTCGGTAATTCACGACAGACCTCAGGACTGAAACTGCGAATGTCCAGCGATTGCTCCTACACTAAAGGTGCCAGCCCTGAAAGCTCTTCCTGGTCCTCATCTCCCACTGGGAACCTCTAAAACGAACCACTAACACCAGGGCTCTGAACTTGTTTAGACACTCAAAGGTCCAGACGTATCATCGCTTCCTCTCGCTAATTCACGTCGGAGCTCAGGACCAAAATTGCGAACGTCCAGCGATTGCTCCTACACTAAAGGTGCCAGCCCTGAAAGCTCTTGCTGGTCCTCATCTCCCACTGGGAACCTCTAAAACGAACCACTAACACGGGGCTCTGAACTTGCTTAGTCTACTAAAACTGCCAACATACCCTCCCCCTCCTGCTCAATCTGGCCAGACCTCAACACCGAAATTGCGAACATCCAGCGATTGCTCCTACACTAAAGGTGTCAGCCCTGAAAGCTCTTCCTGGTCCTCATCTCCCACTGGGAACCTCTAAAACGAACCACTAACACCAGGGCTCTGAACTTGTTTAGGCTAATAAAACTGCCAACATACACTCCCCCTCCCGCTCCATGTGGCCAGAGCTAAACACCGAAATTGCGAACGTCCAGCGATTGCTCCTACACTAAAGGTGCCAGCCCTGAAAGCTCTTGCTGGTCCTCATCTCCCACTGGGAACCTCTAAAACGAACCACAAACACTTGGGCTCTGAACTTGTTTAGACACTCAAAGGTCCAGACGTATCGTCGTTTCATCTGGCTAATTCACGTCAGAGCTCAACACCGTGATATTGGGAAAGTCCAGCGGTTGCTCCTACACTAAAGGTGCCATCCCTGAAAGCTCTTCCTGGTCCTCATCTCCCACTGGGAACCTCTAAAACGAACCACAAACACTTGGGCTCTGAACTTGTTTAGACACTCAAAGGTCCAGACGTATCATCGCTTCCTCTCGCTAAATCACGTCAGAGCTCAACACCGAAATTGCGGACGTCCAGTGATTGCTCCTACACTAAAGGTGCCAGCCCTGAAAGCTCTTCCTGGTCCTCATCTCCCACTGGGAACCTCTAAAACGAACCACAAACACCAGGGCTCTGAACTTGTTTAGACACTCAAAGGTCCAGACGTATCATCGCTTCCTCTCGCTAATTCACGTCAGAGCTCAACACCGATATTGCGAACGTGCAGCGATTGCTCCTACACTAAAGGTGCCAGCCCTGAAAGCTCTTGCTGGTCCTCATCTCCCACTAGGAACCTCTAAAACGAACCACTAACACGGGGCTCTGAACTTGTTTAGTCTACTAAAACTGCCAACATACCCTCCCCCTCCTGCTCAATCTGGCCAGACCTCAACACCGAAATTGCGAACGTGCAGCGATTGCTCCTACACTAAAGGTGTCAGCCCTGAAAGCTCTTCCTGGTCCTCATCTCCCACTGGGAACCTCTAAAACGAACCACAAACACTTGGGCTCTGAACTTGTTCTGACACTCAAACATCCAGACGTATCATCGCTTCCTCTCGCTAATTCACGTGAGAGCTCAGGACCGAAATTGCGAACGTCCAGCGATTGCTCCTACACTAAAGGTGCCAGCCCTGAAAGCTCTTGCTGGTCCTCATCTCCCACTGGGAACCTCTCAAACGAACCACTAACACCAGGGCTCTGAACTTGTTTAGGCTAATAAAACTGCCAACATACACTCCCCCTCCCGCTCCATGTGGCCAGAGCTAAACACCGAAATTGCGAACGTCCAGCGATTGCTCCTACACTAAAGGTGCCAGCCCTGAAAGCTCTTCCTGGTCCTCATCTCCCACTGGGAACCTCTAAAACGAACCACAAACACTTGGGCTCTGAACTTGTTTAGACACTCAAAGGTCCAGACGTATCATCGCTTCCTCTCGCTAATTCACGTCAGAGCTCAACACCGATATTGGGAACGTCCAGCGGTTGCTCCTACACTAAAAGTGCCATCCCTGAAAGCTCTTCCTGGTCCTCATCTCCCACTGGGAACCTCTAAAACGAACCACAAACACTTGGGCTCTGAACTTGTTTAGACACTCAAAGGTCCAGACGTATCATCGCTTCCTCTCGCTAATTCACGTCAGAGCTCAACACCGAAATTGCGGACGTCCAGTGATTGCTCCTACACTAAAGGTGCCAGCCCTGAAAGCTCTTGCTGGTCCTCATCTCCCACTAGGAACCTCTAAAACGAACCACTAACACCAGGGCTCTGAACTTGTTTAGACACTCAAAGGTCCAGACGTATCATCGCTTCCTCTCGCTAATTCACGTCAGAGCTCAGGACCAAAATTGCGAATGTCCAGCGATTGCTCCTACACTAAAGGTGCCAGCCCTGAAAGCTCTTGCTGGTCCTCATCTCCCACTAGGAACCTCTAAAACGAACCACTAACACGGGGCTCTGAACTTGTTTAGTCTACTAAAACTGCCAACATACCCTCCCCCTCCTGCTCAATCTGGCCAGACCTCAACACCGAAATTGCGAACATCCAGCGATTGCTCCTACACTAAAGGTGTCAGCCCTGAAAGCTCTTCCTGGTCCTCATCTCCCACTGGGAACCTCTAAAACGAACCACAAACACTTGGGCTCTGAACTTGTTCTGACACTCAAACATCCAGACGTATCATCGCTTCCTCTCGCTAATTCACGTGAGAGCTCAGGATCGAAATTGCGAACGTCCAGCGATTGCTCCTACACTAAAGGTGCCAGCCCTGAAAGCTCTTGCTGGTCCTCATCTCCCACTGGGAACCTCTAAAACGAACCACAAACACTTGGGCTCTGAACTTGTTTAGACACTCAAAGGTCCAGACGTATCATCGCTTCATCTGGCTAATTCACGTGAGAGCTCAACACCGATATTGGGAACGTCCAGCGATTGCTCCTACACTAAAGGTGCCAGCCCTGAAAGCTCTTCCTGGTCCTCATCTCCCACTGGGAACCTCTAAAAACGAACCACAAACACTTGGGCTCTGAACTTGTTTAGACACTCAAAGGTCCAGACGTATCATCGCTTCCTCTCGCTAATTCACGTCAGAGCTCAACACCGAAATTGCGGACGTCCAGTGATTGCTCCTACACTAAAGGTGCCAGCCCTGAAAGCTCTTGCTGGTCCTCATCTCCCACTGGGAACCTCTAAAACGAACCACTAACACCAGGGCTCTGAACTTGTTTAGACACTCAAAGGTCCAGACGTATCATCGCTTCCTCTCGCTAATTCACGTCAGAGCTCAGGACCAAAATTGCGAACGTCCAGCGATTGCTCCTACACTAAAGATGCCAGCCTTGAAAGCTCTTGCTGGTCCTCATCTCACCCCACTGGTATCCTCTCAAACGAACTACAAACATTTCGGCTCTGAACTTGGTTAGGCTACTAGAACTTCCAACATATACTCCCTCTCCTGTTCAATCTGGCCAGAGCTCAACACCGAAATTGCGAACGTCCAGCGATTGCTCCTACACTAAAGGTGCCAGCCCTGAAAGCTCTTGCTGGTCCTCATCTCCCACTGGGAACCTCTCAAACGAACCACTGACACCAGGGCTCTGAACTTGTTCAGACACTCAAACATCCAGACGTATGATCGCTTCCTCTCGGTAATTCATATCAGAGCTCAAAACTGAAATTGCGAACGTCCAGCGATTGCTCCTACACTAAAGGTGCCAGCCCTGAAAGCTCTTCCTGGTCCTCATCTCCCACTGGGAACCTCTAAAATGAACAACAAATGCTTGGGCTCTGAACTTGTTTAGACACTCACAGCTCTAGACGTATCATCGTTTCCTCTCGGTAATTCACGTCAAGAGCTCAGGACTAAAATTGCGAACATCCTGCAATTGCTCCTACACTAAAGGTGCCAGCCCTGAAAGCTCTTGCTGGTCCTCATCTCTCACTGAGAAACTCTAAAACGAACCACTAACACCAGGGCTCTGAACTTGTTTAGACACTCAAAGGTCCAGACGTATCATCGCTTCCTCTCGCTAATTCACGTCAGAGCTCAAGACCGAAATTGCGATCGTCCAGCGATTGCTCCTACACTAAAGGTGCCAGCCCTGAAAGCTCTTGCTGGTCCTCATTTCCCACTGGGAACCTCTAAAGCGAACCACTAACACCAGGGCTCTGAACTTGTTTAGACACTCAAAGGTCCAGACGTATCATCGCTTCCTCTCGCTAATTCACGTCGGAGCTCAGGACCAAAATTGCGAACGTCCAGCGATTGCTCCTACACTAAAGGTGCCAGCCCTGAAAGCTCTTGCTGGTCCTCATCTCCCACTGGGAACCTCTAAAACGAACCACTAACACGGGGCTCTGAACTTGTTTAGTCTACTAAAACTGCCAACATACCCTCCCCCTCCTGCTCAATCTGGCCAGACCTCAACACCGAAATTGCGAACATCCAGCGATTGCTCCTACACTAAAGGTGTCAGCCCTGAAAGCTCTTCCTGGTCCTCATCTCCCACTGGGAACCTCTAAAACGAACCACTAACACCAGGGCTCTGAACTTGTTTAGGCTAATAAAACTGCCAACATACACTCCCCCCTCCCGCTCCATGTGGCCAGAGCTAAACACCGAAATTGCGAACGTCCAGCGATTGCTCCTACACTAAAGGTGCCAGCCCTGAAAGCTCTTGCTGGTCCTCATCTCCCACTGGGAACCTCTAAAACGAACCACAAACACTTGGGCTCTGAACTTGTTTAGACACTCAAAGGTCCAGACGTATCGTCGTTTCATCTGGCTAATTCACGTCAGAGCTCAACACCGATATTGGGAAAGTCCAGCGGTTGCTCCTACACTAAAGGTGCCATCCCTGAAAGCTCTTCCTGGTCCTCATCTCCCACTGGGAACCTCTAAAACGAACCACAAACACTTGGGCTCTGAACTTGTTTAGACACTCAAAGGTCCAGACGTATCATCGCTTCCTCTCGCTAAATCACGTCAGAGCTCAACACCGAAATTGCGGACGTCCAGTGATTGCTCCTACACTAAAGGTGCCAGCCCTGAAAGCTCTTCCTGGTCCTCATCTCCCACTGGGAACCTCTAAAACGAACCACAAACACCAGGGCTCTGAACTTGTTTAGACACTCAAAAGTCCAGACGTATCATCGCTTCCTCTCGCTAATTCACGTCAGAGCTCAACACCGATATTGCGAACGTGCAGCGATTGCTCCTACACTAAAGGTGCCAGCCCTGAAAGCTCTTGCTGGTCCTCATCTCCCACTAGGAACCTCTAAAACGAACCACTAACACGGGGCTCTGAACTTGTTTAGTCTACTAAAACTGCCAACATACCCTCCCCCTCCTGCTCAATCTGGCCAGACCTCAACACCGAAATTGCGAACGTGCAGCGATTGCTCCTACACTAAAGGTGTCAGCCCTGAAAGCTCTTCCTGGTCCTCATCTCCCACTGGGAACCTCTAAAACGAACCACAAACACTTGGGCTCTGAACTTGTTCTGACACTCAAACATCCAGACGTATCATCGCTTCCTCTCGCTAATTCACGTGAGAGCTCAGGACCGAAATTGCGAACGTCCAGCGATTGCTCCTACACTAAAGGTGCCAGCCCTGAAAGCTCTTGCTGGTCCTCATCTCCCACTGGGAACCTCTCAAACGAACCACTAACACCAGGGCTCTGAACTTGTTTAGGCTAATAAAACTGCCAACATACACTCCCCCTCCCGCTCCATGTGGCCAGAGCTAAACACCGAAATTGCGAACGTCCAGCGATTGCTCCTACACTAAAGGTGCCAGCCCTGAAAGCTCTTCCTGGTCCTCATCTCCCACTGGGAACCTCTAAAACGAACCACAAACACTTGGGCTCTGAACTTGTTTAGACACTCAAAGGTCCAGACGTATCATCGCTTCCTCTCGCTAATTCACGTCAGAGCTCAACACCGATATTGGGAACGTCCAGCGGTTGCTCCTACACTAAAAGTGCCATCCCTGAAAGCTCTTCCTGGTCCTCATCTCCCACTGGGAACCTCTAAAACGAACCACAAACACTTGGGCTCTGAACTTGTTTAGACACTCAAAGGTCCAGACGTATCATCGCTTCCTCTCGCTAATTCACGTCAGAGCTCAACACCGAAATTGCGGACGTCCAGTGATTGCTCCTACACTAAAGGTGCCAGCCCTGAAAGCTCTTGCTGGTCCTCATCTCCCACTAGGAACCTCTAAAACGAACCACTAACACCAGGGCTCTGAACTTGTTTAGACACTCAAAGGTCCAGACGTATCATCGCTTCCTCTCGCTAATTCACGTCAGAGCTCAGGACCAAAATTGCGAATGTCCAGCGATTGCTCCTACACTAAAGGTGCCAGCCCTGAAAGCTCTTGCTGGTCCTCATCTCCCACTAGGAACCTCTAAAACGAACCACTAACACGGGGCTCTGAACTTGTTTAGTCTACTAAAACTGCCAACATACCCTCCCCCTCCTGCTCAATCTGGCCAGACCTCAACACCGAAATTGCGAACATCCAGCGATTGCTCCTACACTAAAGGTGTCAGCCCTGAAAGCTCTTCCTGGTCCTCATCTCCCACTGGGAACCTCTAAAACGAACCACAAAACACTTGGGCTCTGAACTTGTTCTGACACTCAAACATCCAGACGTATCATCGCTTCCTCTCGCTAATTCACGTGAGAGCTCAGGATCGAAATTGCGAACGTCCAGCGATTGCTCCTACACTAAAGGTGCCAGCCCTGAAAGCTCTTGCTGGTCCTCATCTCCCACTGGGAACCTCTAAAACGAACCACAAACACTTGGGCTCTGAACTTGTTTAGACACTCAAAGGTCCAGACGTATCATCGCTTCATCTGGCTAATTCACGTGAGAGCTCAACACCGATATTGGGAACGTCCAGCGATTGCTCCTACACTAAAGGTGCCAGCCCTGAAAGCTCTTCCTGGTCCTCATCTCCCACTGGGAACCTCTAAAACGAACCACAAACACTTGGGCTCTGAACTTGTTTAGACACTCAAAGGTCCAGACGTATCATCGCTTCCTCTCGCTAATTCACGTCAGAGCTCAACACCGAAATTGCGGACGTCCAGTGATTGCTCCTACACTAAAGGTGCCAGCCCTGAAAGCTCTTGCTGGTCCTCATCTCCCACTGGGAACCTCTAAAACGAACCACTAACACCAGGGCTCTGAACTTGTTTAGACACTCAAGGTCCAGACGTATCATCGCTTCCTCTCGCTAATTCACGTCAGAGCTCAGGACCAAAATTGCGAACGTCCAGCGATTGCTCCTACACTAAAGATGCCAGCCTTGAAAGCTCTTGCTGGTCCTCATCTCCCACTGGTATCCTCTCAAACGAACTACAAACATTTCGGCTCTGAACTTGGTTAGGCTACTAGAACTTCCAACATATACTCCCTCTCCTGTTCAATCTGGCCAGAGCTCAACACCGAAATTGCGAACGTCCAGCGATTGCTCCTACACTAAAGGTGCCAGCCCTGAAAGCTCTTGCTGGTCCTCATCTCCCACTGGGAACCTCTCAAACGAACCACTGACACCAGGGCTCTGAACTTGTTCAGACACTCAAACATCCAGACGTATGATCGCTTCCTCTCGGTAATTCATATCAGAGCTCAAAACTGAAATTGCGAACGTCCAGCGATTGCTCCTACACTAAAGGTGCCAGCCCTGAAAGCTCTTCCTGGTCCTCATCTCCCACTGGGAACCTCTAAAATGAACAACAAATGCTTGGGCTCTGAACTTGTTTAGACACTCACAGCTCTAGACGTATCATCGTTTCCTCTCGGTAATTCACGTCAAGAGCTCAGGACTAAAATTGCGAACATCCTGCAATTGCTCCTACACTAAAGGTGCCAGCCCTGAAAGCTCTTGCTGGTCCTCATCTCTCACTGAGAAACTCTAAAACGAACCACTAACACCAGGGCTCTGAACTTGTTTAGACACTCAAAGGTCCAGACGTATCATCGCTTCCTCTCGCTAATTCACGTCAGAGCTCAAGACCGAAATTGCGATCGTCCAGCGATTGCTCCTACGCTAAAGGTGCCAGCCCTGAAAGCTCTTGCTGGTCCTCATTTCCCACTGGGAACCTCTAAAGCGAACCACTAACACCAGGGCTCTGAACTTGTTTAGACACTCAAAGGTCCAGACGTATCATCGCTTCCTCTCGGTAATTCACGACAGACCTCAGGACTGAAACTGCGAATGTCCAGCGATTGCTCCTACACTAAAGGTGCCAGCCCTGAAAGCTCTTGCTACTCCTCATCTCCCACTGGGAACCTCTAAAACGAACCACTAACACCAGGGCTCTGAACTTGTTTAGACACTCAAAGGTCCAGACGTATCATCGCTTCCTCTCGCTAATTCACGTCAGAGCTCAGGACTAAAATTGCGAAAGTCCAGGGATTGCTCCTACACTAAAGGTGCCAGCCCTGAAAGCTCTTGCTGGTCTCATCTCCCACTGGGAACCTCTCAAACGAACCACAAACACTTGGGCTCTGAACTTGTTTAGCCTACTAAAACTTCCAACGTACGCAGCCTCTCCTGCTCAATCTGGCCAAAATTCAACACCGAAATTGCGAACGTCCAGCGATTGCTCCTACACTAAAGGTGCCAGCCCTGAAAGCTCTTGCTGGTCCTCATCTCCCACTGGGAACCTCTCAAACGAACCACTAACACCAGGGCTCTGAAATTGTTTAGACACTCAAAGGCCCAGACGTATCATCGCTTCCTCTCGGTAAGTCACGACAGACCTCAGGACTGAAATTGCGAACGTCCAGCGATTGCTCCTACACTAAAGGTGCCAGCCCTGAAAGCTCTTCCTGGTCCTCATCTCCCACTGGGAACCTCTAAAACGAACCACTAACACCAGGGCTCTGAACTTGTTTAGACACTCAAAGGTCCAGACGTATCATCGCTTCCTCTCGCTAATTCACGTCGGAGCTCAGGACCAAAATTGCGAACGTCCAGCGATTGCTCCTACACTAAAGGTGCCAGCCCTGAAAGCTCTTGCTGGTCCTCATCTCCCACTGGGAACCTCTAAAACGAACCACTAACACGGGGCACTGAACTTGTTTAGTCTACTAAAACTGCCAACATACCCTCCCCCTCCTGCTCAATCTGGCCAGACCTCAACACCGAAATTGCGAACATCCAGCGATTGCTCCTACACTAAAGGTGTCAGCCCTGAAAGCTCTTCCTGGTCCTCATCTCCCACTGGGAACCTCTAAAACGAACCACAAACACTTGGGCTCTGAACTTGTTCTGACACTCAAACATCCAGACGTATCATCGCTTCCTCTCGCTAATTCACGTGAGAGCTCAGGATCGAAATTGCGAACGTCCAGCGATTGCTCCTACACTAAAGGTGCCAGCCCTGAAAGCTCTTGCTGGTCCTCATCTCCCACTGGGAACCTCTAAAACGAACCACAAACACTTGGGCTCTGAACTTGTTCTGACACTCAAACATCCAGACGTATCATCGCTTCCTCTCGCTAATTCACGTCAGAGCTCAGGATCGAAATTGCGAACGTCCAGCGATTGCTCCTACACTAAAGGTGCCAGCCCTGAAAGCTCTTGCTGGTCCTCATCTCCCACTGGGAACCTCTAAAACGAACCACAAACACTTGGGCTCTGAACTTGTTTAGACACTCAAAGGTCCAGACGTATCATCGCTTCATCTGGCTAATTCACGTGAGAGCTCAACACCGATATTGGGAACGTCCAGCGATTGCTCCTACACTAAAGGTGCCATCCCTGAAAGCTCTTCCTGGTCCTCATCTCCACTGGGAACCTCTAAAACGAACCACAAACACTTGGGCTCTGAACTTGTTTAGACACTCAAAGGTCCAGACGTATCATCGCTTCCTCTCGCTAATTCACGTCAGAGCTCAACACCGAAATTGCGGACGTCCAGTGATTGCTCCTACACTAAAGGTGCCAGCCCTGAAAGCTCTTGCTGGTCCTCATCTCCCACTGGGAACCTCTAAAACGAACCACTAACACCAGGGCTCTGAACTTGTTTAGACACTCAAAGGTCCAGACGTATCATCGCTTCCTCTCGCTAATTCACGTCAGAGCTCAGGACCAAAATTGCGAACGTCCAGCGATTGCTCCTACACTAAAGATGCCAGCCTTGAAAGCTCTTGCTGGTCCTCATCTCCCACTGGTATCCTCTCAAACGAACTACAAACATTTCGGCTCTGAACTTGGTTAGGCTACTAGAACTTCCAACATATACTCCCTCTCCTGTTCAATCTGGCCAGAGCTCAACACCGAAATTGCGAACGTCCAGCGATTGCTCCTACACTAAAGGTGCCAGCCCTGAAAGCTCTTGCTGGTCCTCATCTCCCACTGGGAACCTCTCAAACGAACCACTAACACCAGGGCTCTGAACTTGTTCAGACACTCAAACATCCAGACGTATGATCGCTTCCTCTCGGTAATTCATATCAGAGCTCAAAACTGAAATTGCGAACGTCCAGCGATTGCTCCTACACTAAAGGTGCCAGCCCTGAAAGCTCTTCCTGGTCCTCATCTCCCACTGGGAACCTCTAAAATGAACAACAAATGCTTGGGCTCTGAACTTGTTTAGACACTCACAGCTCTAGACGTATCATCGTTTCCTCTCGGTAATTCACGTCAAGAGCTCAGGACTAAAATTGCGAACATCCTGCAATTGCTCCTACACTAAAGGTGCCAGCCCTGAAAGCTCTTGCTGGTCCTCATCTCTCACTGAGAAACTCTAAAACGAACCACTAACACCAGGGCTCTGAACTTGTTTAGACACTCAAAGGTCCAGACGTATCATCGCTTCCTCTCGCTAATTCACGTCAGAGCTCAAGACCGAAATTGCGATCGTCCAGCGATTGCTCCTACGCTAAAGGTGCCAGCCCTGAAAGCTCTTGCTGGTCCTCATTTCCCACTGGGAACCTCTAAAGCGAACCACTAACACCAAGGGCTCTGAACTTGTTTAGACACTCAAAGGTCCAGACGTATCATCGCTTCCTCTCGGTAATTCACGACAGACCTCAGGACTGAAACTGCGAATGTCCAGCGATTGCTCCTACACTAAAGGTGCCAGCCCTGAAAGCTCTTGCTACTCCTCATCTCCCACTGGGAACCTCTAAAACGAACCACTAACACCAGGGCTCTGAACTTGTTTAGACACTCAAAGGTCCAGACGTATCATCGCTTCCTCTCGCTAATTCACGTCAGAGCTCAGGACTAAAATTGCGAAAGTCCAGGGATTGCTCCTACACTAAAGGTGCCAGCCCTGAAAGCTCTTGCTGGTCCTCATCTCCCACTGGGAACCTCTCAAACGAACCACAAACACTTGGGCTCTGAACTTGTTTAGCCTACTAAAACTTCCAACGTACGCAGCCTCTCCTGCTCAATCTGGCCAAAATTCAACACCGAAATTGCGAACGTCCAGCGATTGCTCCTACACTAAAGGTGCCAGCCCTGAAAGCTCTTGCTGGTCCTCATCTCCCACTGGGAACCTCTCAAACGAACCACTAACACCAGGGCTCTGAAATTGTTTAGACACTCAAAGGCCCAGACGTATCATCGCTTCCTCTCGGTAAGTCACGACAGACCTCAGGACTGAAATTGCGAACGTCCAGCGATTGCTCCTACACTAAAGGTGCCAGCCCTGAAAGCTCTTCCTGGTCCTCATCTCCCACTGGGAACCTCTAAAACGAACCACTAACACCAGGGCTCTGAACTTGTTCTGACACTCAAACATCCAGACGTATCATCGCTTCCTCTCGCTAATTCACGTGAGAGCTCAGGATCGAAATTGCGAACGTCCAGCGATTGCTCCTACACTAAAGGTGCCAGCCCTGAAAGCTCTTGCTGGTCCTCATCTCCCACTGGGAACCTCTAAAACGAACCACAAACACTTGGGCTCTGAACTTGTTTAGACACTCAAAGGTCCAGACGTATCATCGCTTCATCTGGCTAATTTTACTACGTCAGAGCTCAACACCGATATTGGGAACGTCCAGCGATTGCTCCTACACTAAAGGTGCCATCCCTGAAAGCTCTTCTGGTCCTCATCTCCCACTGGGAACCTCTAAAACGAACCACAAACACTTGGGCTCTGAACTTGTTCTGACACTCAAACATCCAGACGTATCATCGCTTCCTCTCGCTAGATCACGTCAGAGCTCAACACCGAAATAGTGAACGTCCAGCGATTGCTCCTACACTAAAGGTGCCAGCCCTGAAAGCTCTTGCTGGTCCTCATCTCCCACTGGGAACCTCTAAAACGAACCATTAACACCAGGGCTCTGAACTTGTTTAGACACTCAAAGGTCCAGACGTATCATCGCTTCCTCTCGCTAATTCACGTCGGAGCTCAGGACCAAAATTGCGAACGTCCAGCGATTGCTCCTACACTAAAGGTGCCAGCCCTGAAAGCTCTTCCTGGTCCTCATCTCCCACTGGGAACCTCTAAAACGAACCACTAACACGGGCTCTGAACTTGTTTAGTCTACTAAAACTGCCAACATACCCTCCCCCTCCTGCTCAATCTGGCCAGACCTCAACACCGAAATTGCGAACATCCAGCGATTGCTCCTACACTAAAGGTGTCAGCCCTGAAAGCTCTTCCTGGTCCTCATCTCCCACTGGGAACCTCTAAAACGAACCACAAACACTTGGGCTCTGAACTTGTTCTGACACTCAAACATCCAGACGTATCATCGCTTCCTCTCGCTAATTCACGTGAGAGCTCAGGATTGAAATTGCGAACGTCCAGCGATTGCTCCTACACTAAAGGTGCCAGCCCTGAAAGCTCTTCCTGGTCCTCATCTCCCACTGGGAACCTCTAAAACGAACCACAAACACTTGGCCTCTGAACTTCTTTAGACACTCAAAGGTCCAGACGTATCATCGCTTCATCTGGCTAATTCACGTCAGAGCTCAACACCGATATTGGGAACGTCCAGCGATTGCTCCTACACTAAAGGTGCCATCCCTGAAAGCTCTTCCTGGTCCTCATCTCCCACTGGGAACCTCTAAAACGAACCACAAACACTTGGGCTCTGAACTTGTA
>NW_026776901.1:0-39039 GCF_030936135.1 Gavia stellata
TCTGTTTATTTTGATGTCACTGTAATATATTGTTTCTTCTCTGCTTAACTCCCCCTTCTCAGCTCTTCCTCTCACCTCTCCCACTGTGTGATATCTGTCCTGGGGCGGGGGGGGGGGGGGGGGCAGTAAATTTGAAAGGATGATATTGGACAAACCTGATGGCAAAGATTCCTGTTGCAGTCAATTGACTATTTTCATTGATTAACAGCCTTAGTTGCTTCCTACCTTGCTGTTAGACATGTGACATCTTAATACAGAAACAGCACAGGTATGTAACTGAAGCCCCAAAGAGCGAGTCCCAACCAGGTGGAGGGGCGAGGAAAACCATGCAGTTAAATAATTACTTAGAATTTCTCTAAGCACAAAACACAGTACTTAAAACAGTAGTCATAGTAACAAATGGGGAATAAATGATTGAATCATGGTCTTTAAATCAAATATGATTACTTGCCTTTATTTCTGAAAGCTGAAAACCTGAATTCTTTAGAACTACTGGTATAGTTCTCTCATACGAGCCCTTTTTGGAAGACTTGCCAGTTACTGAAAGCTTAGCAACCTAGTTTTCTTATCTACCCATGTGGAAACGCTTACAGCAAGGTGCTTTTTTGTGCATTTCAATCTTCTTCCAAGAACCGTTGGCTAACATAGCCATGCAGTTTCACCTAAGGTGTCTTGATGCCATGTGAGATACCCACATGGGACTAGCAGAAATGATGTAGAATACATTTTTGTTCTCCTAGAAAGTCAACTGATGGTTTTGTGGGAATCTGAAACAGGTGCTATTTAGTCAATTGTCTCCCACTCCATATTTCTTAATGCTTTTATTACTGTTCATAGATTTTTGGATATGGTGGTTCCTTTTTTCACAATGTTGTTACACCTTGACTAATGACCTCCTTGATCCACTGTACCCCATACCTTTTTTTAATTTTGCATGGAGTATTTTCCTATCTTGCAAGAGAACCAACCCTTGCTTGGATTTCTGGCTAAAATTATGGTAGCTTTATGTGGCATTACAAAATATAAATCATTGCGTTAATAGGTGCAAGCAATTTTCCAATGCAAGACACATAGTAACACAAAATGTCTGTGAAGGTGTGTTTATATATAAACAAAGAAGGATATTGGGAGGGTGATAGTAGGATTGTATTTTGGGTAGATGCTAGGAAGGTATTTTGTATGTATTTTAAAGTTATTATTAATGGTGCTTTTCTGAAGTACTTAGATGATTTGATTACTAGTCTGTTGAAACATTGATAGGACTAACACTAAATCTTTTTCGCCAAACACAAAGTGTGTTCCCTCTTTCCTGCAACAAGATTTTGAGTGCAACAACTTTCGTCATGAAATGTATCATAACAAGAAATTACATTCAGAGCTGCATGAATAAGAAAATCTTCTGTTTTTTAGACTTTCCAAAAAATATTTACCAATTTTTATTTCTGCAGTTCATAAAATCCATCTGTAATTTGTGTTTTTTAAAGCCACATCTACTGCATTTTTACAGTAAATATTTTTCTCTAAAGTGTTCAGCTGTTAACTCGTTAGTACCTCACTGATACAAGAAAAGAGTAGTTATCCACCATTACTTTGTAATGTTTGGATGCTTCTGTTAACAGATGCCTTGAGATTTTCAGGTAAAACATGCACACAGAACTAAATGTGTAAATGTATTTTCATATATCTATGTATTTCTTAATACATTGCCTGTGTGCCTCACACATTGAAAAAAATGAAAAATCTTCATTTTGCCAAACAGAGTTTAAGAAATTGATACAAAAAATAGGCAATATTTGAGATGGAGAATAAAAAAGGAATAAAATTTCATGAGTGACATATTTCATGAGTAACTTAGCTTTCAAAAAAACAAAATGATGCTAGAGGAAAGTACTGCAGACAGAGTTAGATACTATGGCAGAACGTGTAACTGAAAATGCATGGTGCTCTGATTGTGGTTGTTTAGAGCTGACTGTGCGCATTGTACCACGGATGTTACTTTTAAATGTTCTTTAAAGAGCTGCGTCATAGGGATTCATGGGAACCTTATGAGCGCAACAGGGCAATTTTATAATGGCCCTACATATACGCAGTTGTAATATGTGATCACAGTATAAAATGACTACGCTTACTCTGATATTCAACGTATTTGTTTCAATTAAAATTAATGTGAGGACATTTTATGTTTAAAATGTGGAAAACAGAGGATATAGGCTTTCAATGTGAGCTTCCTCTAGCCAAAAGTAACTGCTCTAAATTTTGTTGGCCTGTATGGCACAAAATAAGACTGACAGCTGGTTTCATACTTAACCATATTTTACCATTTGTAGTCAACTCAGAACTGTGTTTTAGTGACTGATACGTTACTGAACCGTGTGCCTGATAAAATGAATAAAAAAAGAAACAACTCTAAACAGATTTACTCTTTTAGTTTTTTAGGCAGGACCACTGTACCATCTTACAAAAGGGAAAACAAAGAGGAAAAAAGACAACCCCAAAAACCTAGACCAAACTCAACAGAAAACTAATTTCCACTAACTTTTTCAGAAGATAATATGCTTGTAAATTTAACTGGTTGGGAGATTAAGGCTTGGTAGACAAAAAATACATACACATTCTATGTATCTTGATAACTGGCTTCTGATGGAAATCCCTACAGCTTAGAGAAAATAGTTTTCCAAGGCCAAAAAGGTCTCCAAGATGACACTTGAGGTAAACCTAACCTTTAGCCATTTCTAGAGCTGGAAATCCCAGACCTACTAAATGTAATAGATTTGATCAAAACCATGTAAACTCTTTCATACATCTGAAAGATGTATGCACTTAACTTTTCCTAATCGTTGTTGAGGCTTCCAGGTGCCATGTGAAGCCTGTCTGAACTTTAGCTCTAGCTACTACTAGGTTAATTATCAACGGCTTCCCTTTGCCCAAGAATCAAGTAACATTAAATTATAATAAAGCAGGAAAGTATGTAACTGATACACATACATCCCTTAGGGAGTTGTAGATCACTGTGTGTCTGAGACTGATAAGCCAGTTTCAACCTCTAAAACAAAACTTCACTAGACCTTCATTAGCACATTTATGTTAACAGCTACTTCTTTCAGGCCACATTTCCTATACCATGTCACTACTTACTCAAAGCAGTGTATCTTTAAAATTTCTAGACTGCTTGTGAGTGTACAATATCATGGAGCTGATGCCCTGAAGTTAGTGTCAACAACAGTGATCCTTGACTGTTGGTAGTCACTGAAATGACCAGCCCCAAAACTTTCGGTGCAAGGAAGCTAATGCTGAAGTCACCATTTTCTTTCTTCCCCTACCCCAAACTCAAGGTCTCCTCTTATAAGATGTTTGAATCTCTACAGCTCCTAGCCTTTGACTCTGTCCCTAGACTATGCACAGTGCAGTGGTGGAGCTGTTACTTTCCCGGGCCAACAGCTGCCACAGCCTGCTACTCCAATTGCTTAGCTATTTCTTTTCTTACGGAAAAAGCAATCTTTTCGCAGTTCTTGAGCTTCTAGTTCTTCTGTGACAAATGTTCATTGGTGATTTGTTTATGATTCCAGGGCCTCTGTTTCCAGCCTGTACTCATATTGTCAAGGCCTTTGTTACTGCCCTATGCTTAAACTGCATGGCATAGCTTCTCTGACATAGTAGGCATATGTGCTGAACAGTGGGCCAGGGATGTTTTCTAGCACAGGGCCATTGGGCCTATAAATGCTTATCCAGTTATGCTTTATTTAGTGTGTTTATGCTTGGGTTCAAAACAAGCTAATAGTAAAGTCTTTTTGGCATGTTTCAACTTCTGTGGGTGCAACAGGACTCTATTTTGGCTATAGTCCAAACTATAACAAGTAGGATGTCCTACCCATAAAGATCAAGCCATTTTCAAGAAACCTCAAGATGTTTTTGAAACATGCTTTGGGAATACTCCTAACTAGAACCTCTCCATTGTATGTGGAGATAGAATATTTTTAAATTTATTTAGTACAGTATCTGGGGCTTCCGAACACAGATGTTGAATAAATGACATGTTCTTAGGCCTCTTAACTGTAGAATGCTAAAGACCACTGTCTGTTTTCTTACCATCTCACCATGTTGGTAAAACTTACATAATTGCACACTTTTTTGACACTTGATGCCAGATTAGATATCAAAACTCACTATCAGTTCTCAGTGAATGAGAACAGTTCTGAGTGCTTTATCAGGGAAGCACAAAGGTGGTGAGAGTTTGAGAAGAAAGATGTTGCTGAACATGGGTTCAGAAACACCTTTCAGTCACTTAGGGCAAGCAATTTTAGTACAATATTAAGCACAGGTGGAAAGTATGACTATGCCTAAAAAGGATGTTATGTTTTTTGAGTCATCTGACATTCATAAATTTAGTTGATTGAACACCTGTACCATTCATATTTCCCTTTCCTGCATCTGTTGTCTTTGCTGGCAGAACAGCAACTGTTTATATCATGGGTGAAGACTGTTTATCCCAAACAATATCCAAAAAATCTCTGACCCTAAACCATTACTTCACGAATGTAAAATAATCATCAAGGAATTCTGTGATTTTGCATCTGACTTAGAAATACATATCCACTAGCACTTACAACTGAAATATTTATATTATCATAACAAGTATGATGTAAAAAGTAGACTCTGTTATGGAGAGAGGCTATCTTTATTTCACAAGATACTCAGTACCCTCAGTTTCCATTGGTTTCTATGGAGTTAGTGGTGTGTATCTTAATTTTGCAGAAAGTCATCTTGCCACAGGAATGCTCTGCTTTTGTTCTTTTATTTTTTCCTCTTATGTCAGAGTGCCAATCATTGTATTACTTCACTTTGAGTTCCTGTGACTTTGTCTGAGAAGTAAACGCATAGTTGCTGTGACCCTCACGATGGGAACAACTTACATAAATTGCACATTACTTGTTATGTATTGGCCTTTGGAATGTGTTGCATTTGAAAAGATCTCACCTACAAATATTCCAGAAAGAGCAACTCATTTTCATTATTTAATTACAGAAGTTGGTGTCAGTAGTAGATGTATAAGCATATGTTAACCTTGCTGATTAGATCTTCAGTACAGTTTGCATATGGACAGTAAATGTTACAGATAAACATAATATATTTACTCCAAAAAATAAGATGAGAATAATGAAAAATATTAGATAACCTTAAGAAAGGTGATATATCATACATTGTTCTCAATCTCACTTGCAGTAAGCTTGTGCCCTAGTTTCTTGGATGGAGTATTTAGTATTATCCTTTTATATCTGCTGTCATTCATACATCAGATATTGAAGTAACTTCCTTATCCTAATCAATTTGCATGAACAATCAGATTTACTGATTCAGTAGAGAGCTCATTAGTGTTCCTTTAGAGGAAAGGTGCTCACTAGGGATGCCAGAGACCCACAGACCTATTCATGTATGTGCACAGGAAATAAATGCTATTGGAGGAGTATATAACATAAGAACTGTGCATAGCTGAATACACACAAAGGAATGATAATCTATAATCTTGCCTCACAGCAGTTCTTTTTTCAGAATTCCATTTGTTACAGAAATAGCAGAATACATTAGCAACCTGTAATTACCAACACCTTGTCCCCAAATTTAAAAACTTTTTTAATGAAATGAATTTAGTTAACATCAATATCTTATAATGGATGTTCTCTTTGAAATTTCATTAGGAGAGTTCCTCTGTTCTTCTTTGCCTTATAGACGCTTATGTTTCCATTGATCTCTGTTGTTTTTGACTGAATAATAGATGTACATTTTAGACGTTTCCAGCTAGAAATTCTGCCTCTGTATAGGCCCCATTGAAATTAGCAGCAGTTTTTGCAGCTGTTTTTCAGAAAGAGAAGAAATAACCTTCTTGGTGTCACAGGTAGCAACAACATGATGGATCAAATATTACAGAAGTCTATTTTGCTAGAATTCAGAAACGGGCAGCAAAGCCCATTTTATCTGCCTAGCTGTAGCAGAGAAAAGATAATGTCAATGCACATACTGATGAGACATGCTTCCTTTCTCAATACTTAGTATTTTAAGACAAAAAAATTAATGAAATTAAGTGAGTTTCCACATGTGAATAGTTATAAACAGAAAAATTTTCACTTAAACTACACATTTAAGCAATGTCTTCACTTACTGAGCTAGTCTGCTTGAAAATACATTATATAACATTCCAGAAAGAAAGATTACATATGAAACATAACATATTTCTGACTTAATCATCTCCATCAGTCTACCACCTAGTGTAGAATAGGTTATCCTCCAAAAATCTACACAGTGAAAGTATTGGGATGCATAGGACTCCTACTCTGAAATATTCTTGAGCACAAATTTTGCTTTATGTAAATTTTGCTGTATATATGTATTTCCCCGACTTCTAATTAGAGAAAGGATAATTATATTAAAATGGTATTTTTATATTATTGTCTTTTCTGTATATCAATAGACCTAGGTAAAAGTGGTAGTGAAGTGATTAAGAATCACTCCAGAGAAGTGGTTTCTAAGTCATTGTTATGGCTTTACTTTGAAGGGTAGTAGAGGAAAAATAGGCATTGAAAGGATCATGGATAAAGATTTGATTAACTCTTATCCAGACTAACATATCCTCCTAGTTTTGTCTGTGGTGACACAGAAAAGCAAAATTGTAATTACTTTCACATTTTTTTCCTCATGCATCTGCATCCTAGCTTTCATTTAATCTTGTAACTCTTGTAAATTAATGTGAACAGATACCATTTGGATGCAACTAATGTAGTATCATTCATGTAAGAATAAAGGATAGCTACAAAAAAGCTCTAGAGATCCCAGCATTTAATTGTCTGAGTTTATTCTCCTATTGTGAGCTGTGACTGAAACAGGAATAAGGGCGAAGGAATACATTATTGGAGTAAGATCATCTTGCCTCTCCTCTGATGCTTGAGGAATCATTTCTGAACTACTGATGCACAGATGTGAAGATTTGGTTTTATTTTTAAGGGGAAGTTAAAAGAAGACCTGTCTCAGTGGTCCAGAAAAGATCAGTAGAAAATGTGTTTTACTGAGAAAGTGAAAAGCTTAATCTATTTAGATCATCAAAGAAAAACTTAAGGGGTGGTTAGATCATAGTCTACAGTTAGCTAGATAAGAAATGGAATTTTTCATAATATAGACCTCTTCAGTCTAACAGATAGAGCTGTAAGTGTAAGTCATTAAAGGTGCATAAACTGAGAACTCAGAGTAGAAATTAGACTTTTTTGATTATAAGAGAAATTAATCTCATTGTTTGCAACATAGAAAGCTTGGAATTAAAGTTTTCAACTCAAATTTGGATGTTCTAAGAGTCCTGTCATAGTGAAAACTGGAATTAAGTCGTATGATTTCATCGTATTATGATACATCAAGGGATTTTTGCAGTCCTTCTCTCCAGTAGATAAGTGAATCACCAAAAATGTCATTACAGCACTGGCAAAACTTTCTACTTCCCATTTAACAGAATATGTGTTACTATTCAGCTTTGTCTTAATTCCTGCTTCTGATTTCTGAACGCTTACTTTCAGGAATAATCAGTTGAGGGTGATCTGAATTTGAAAAAAATCTTTATTAAACCTTTCCCTTGCTGCTTTCTAAGAAATGTGCTTTTCCCTGTCATTAATTAACCCTTTAATTGAGGACAATAGTTCATCTGTAATGGTACCACTAACATTAAAATAAGAAATAACAAAAAGAGGGGGAGAAAGGCGAACAAAGGCCTCTCCTATACTTAGAGAGGACAATATAGGTATTGCTGCACAGCGGTGTACAGTTACGCATTCATTTCAAATGTCTTGCTTTTCAGTGCTGGTAACACACCGGAATTGCTGTATATGAGATAGTAACTGCCTTCCATGCCACAGAGTCTCGGTATTGCTAGTAACCTGCACAATAATAGAAATGTTAAACAAGGATACAATTGAAAGTTACAGAAAACTTTAGTATTTTAGCAGCTGCCCTGAGACATATTTGCAAGGCATTGTAGCTCTGAAGTGAGTTGAGGACTGACTTGATCTGAGATAATATGCCATTGTTCTATGCCAATATCGCAAGTCCAAAGGACCTGAGACTGTGCATTCGGAGAACAGCTTTATGTGTGTTTACTGTACAATTTGACTGTAAATTCTGAATATTTAGCAGATAGATCTATGTACCATGTAGATTATCACTAAAAATGAACAGTGTGCTTTCCCTTTGTTAAAGCTGAATGGGATCAGGACTATGATGTGTCTTCTGAAGACTCCCAGAGAATAGTGTAAGACCCTCTTCCTTCTTTGAGCTTATATTATCATATTCTGGCAATTGCACTAGTGCACATGTGCAAAGGCTTTCTTTCCATTATCAAACAGGATGAGAGGAAGATAGAATGGCAAAGCAATTAAAAAAAATCTTCAGTCCTGCCTGAAGAGAATGGGTGAGCACTGAAAAAGCATATCCTTGTATAGATTAAGACAGGATGAGAAATACATGGATCAGTGACAGGACAAGAGGCAGTGGGCACAACCTGAAACACAGAAGGTTCCATCTGAACATCAGGGAACACTTTTTCACTGTGAAGGTGACTGAGCACAGGTTGCCCAGTGAGGTTGTGGAGTCCTGCTCCTTGGAGATACTCAGAAGGCATCTGGATGTGGTCCTGGGCAGCCAGGTCTAGGTGGCCCTGCTTGAGCAGGGGTGTTGGGCCAGATGACCTCCAGAGGTCCCTTCCAACCTCAGCCATTTTGTGATTCTGTGATTACTGAGATGTTAAAGATTCTTCCTACATCTAATTAAAGACATGAAAAAATTAAATGTATAAAGTAGTTTAAATTTACTATCTTTCAGTATGAAACTGCATTATTACGAATGTAATCAGTGATTTTTGCTACTTGTAAAAGACCCGTAGGAACATCTGGTACTTGTCTGTCTACCTTCAAGGTAGAGACAATGAAAAGATCCCTGGAGGAACTGCGTGAGACTTAAAAAGAGCGGAAAAAATGCACACCTGAAGTAACTGGGTTATGTTTAGATAGATGGTCATGAGGTGCTATTAAAAAAATCGGTCATCAATAGTGATATCAAAAATAATATCATCTGGGCTCATGTTCTCCCACCCATTTCCCTCCTTTGAATCTCTGGGGAATGTATAATTGTGGAGGTCTGAAAAGCTGAACAATTGTTTTTTTGTTCAAGCAGTGAGCAGAGGGTACAGCTACCCTTGGCTATGGCCTGCCATTGCTGTGTGAATGAATGCATGCATTCTTTCCCTTACCACTGCAAGTGGAAAATGCTGACATTTTCTTTGGCAAGAATGTATTATGCTTCCAGGACAAGCAATAGTGTCCTTGTAACACATGGTATCTTTTTAGTTCAAATGCACATTGCAGGTCTCTGGGGAGTCTAGGAAAGGAAGGAAGGCGTGTTCAAAAAGATACTGTAATGGTGCTAGAGACCAATTAATTTACCAGTGGACTAAGGGCTTGGGAGAGTCAGATTTTTGCAAATCAAGTGCAGGCGCTGTCCTCAACATCATACATCCTAAACATCTGAAGCATAGCTCTAGATTCACTGATTGAATGTGAGGTTGCATGGGTTTTTTTTGCTGCTTGTAGGTGACAGTGTCTTTGATGCAGCTGAAAGATGGACCCTTCCCTCTTACTCTAACAGGTGATGCCACTCCATTGGTCATTCAGCTGCAATATTTGGCCAGCAGATTGATGGGGACTGTCTTTCTGCCTTCTTGAAGGGGGCAAGAAGAAAACCCATTGATTCCTACCTCTAACTCTGCATCAGCTCTACTGTATCTGATTTTTCTAATATTCCTTTTTTTGCTCTTCTTTTTACTAAAAAAAACCGAATGAAAGTGATTTTTCTTAGTGCTTAGACTCGTTTTCTGGCCTGCCTCATGCTTATCCATGGCATAGCTCTAGGTTGTGGCAAGTGGTTCTCACCTAGGTATGTCCACACATGTTTTGAGAGATAATATGGGCCAGAGAATACTTTCACTCTGAGGGTTAATACAGCTTATGTCTTTGAACATAGTCTATGCCATGCCACTTGACCTCAGGACAAGAGTGTGTTTGCTGGCCTGTGTTGATTATCAGTGTTAATACAACCAATCAATCTAAATCTCTCCATTCACATCTCATCTTTAAAACTCAGCTATCTTAAGTATAATGTCTGAAGGGTAGCATCCTGTTTGACTCCTTCCTCATCTGCTCTCAAAACTTCTTCAGTTAGTAGAGAGACAGAGTAGAAACAAACCTTTAAATGCTTTAAGCAGACCTAGATGCTTAAGCAAGGGCAGATGACTGCAGCTTAAGTATCTAACATTCAAATTTGAAAATTCAGAAGTTTTTATTGTAATACCAAGACCTAGAGAATCATCATAATCAGATTTCTTTTACCTTCATTAATATATGATACCCAAAAGGCAAAGACCTAATGTTTTTTTTATTCCATTATTCAAAATACTTTAATAAGGCTTTACTTTCTGTTTTGCTGTATAGGCACTTAGGCATTTTCAGCGTCAGATTTTTATATATTGCTTTCATGTGTAGACTCTTTTAACTTCCCATTTGAACTTTCAGTTCTAAGTATTCATGGACAAAATCATTGGCATGTTGCTCTGATCTCCTCTCCATTGCTTTTGATAGGCAAAACCACTCTCTCCAGCAGTATGACTGTAAAATCTGCTGCCTCAGAGGTGTAGTTCCTGCATACAGTCAAGCAGCACCCTTGGGGAATGGTTAGTTGCCATGAGCAAATCATGTCCTTTAAGATACCCCTGCTGATTGAGAGGAGTACTCGCTGACCTTTCCTACTGGGATGTTTCTAGATGTTTGGTTTTCCTTTGTAATGTATAGGCAGTAAAAGGAGACAGAAAATAAAAGTCCCTGTGAAGGGAGCAAAAAACATTTGTAGTCCTGCTGTGGTGAGAGGATAAAAGATCCTCAAGTACAAAGAGACAAGTAGTGAACCCTGATCACTCATCCAGCTACTGTCTCATTTTACTGTCCCCCTGACACTTTTCAAGAATATTTTTTGGGGATTCAGTTGTAAACAAGAATTCATCTTGTGGAACAATGTCCATATGTTTTATTACACAGCAAAAGCAAGACAACTCAATGAAATTCTAGTTGACTGGATTTTCACAAAGGGGTCTGAAAGCCAACCTCCAAAATTGGCATGCACAGTTTTGTGAAGAGAAGTTACTTCAGTACACAGGATCCTTAATTTGATGCACTTATGTTAAAGCTTCATGAATTTACACTTGGGTAGAACAGCTCCATTTTTAATATTTCAGCCAATTTATAGGTATAATTTTTGTAGCATTTCATAAGCATTTTGCCTTACTAAATACAGAATATTTTAGTTTGCTAAAGTTAAGGATTCTCTGCATGGAATCCAAAATAAACTCATGATAGCTTCCTAAGACTGCCTTGAATAGTTCATGCACTAATTCATAGTAATTCTCATTAACACATCACCTTCATTAGCACATTTATTATGCCTTTCACCATGTAATAACCTGATGCAAAAGATACTATGAAAGGGAACTCAGTGGGTAAACCTAAGATGCAAACTTAATCTGGAAGAGTGAGATTTTAAGGAGGAAATATGAACATCATGGGGAACCAAATTAGGCTCCAGAGTGTAGACATACCAAATTAAACCTAATACAGGTTTAACAGGTAAGCCAAGTGTCTAGGGCTCTGCTAATATGCGTATGTAAAGTGGGATTCAGTTGCCTAAACATAAATACTAAGTGCTATTTCAGTTAAGTGCTTGAGATATCCACATAAGCCTGGCAGATATGATACAGGATTAACAGCAGGCATACACTCTTCTAGTCAAGCAGCTGAGGGCCAGATGCGATACACTAAGTCGTACAGTGTTGCACCAGTGCCTATGCTTAAGCAACTGAATCCACACCTAGACATTCATTGAATATAATGGGAATTTAGAAATATCTTTTGGATACTAACTTTTAAATGTATATGCTAAAATTTACATGTCTACAGTCTGGGTCTGAATCTAGACTGGATCTTGTTTGCATAAACATTGGTGTTTAGAGTCATTTGAAGTGATTGGTGGTATTCCACCCAGCTTTCAGTCAGTACTATGGAAGGGGCAGGGTATCCTTCAGATCTTCAGTCATAGCTGTCATTTCTGTGTGCCTGACTTGAATACCCTAGAATCTCAAACTAGGAGGCTGTGTTCTGGCAACTGCATTGTATGGTGTACCCTAGGGGTTAATACTGCATTCAGTCTTGTTTAACATCTGATACTGCCATCCAGAGGACCCTTGACAGGCTGGAGAAATGGGCTGGCAGGAACCTCATGAAGTTCAGTGAGGTGCAGTGCAAAGTCCTGCACCTGGGGAGGAACAACTCCTGCACCAGTATATGTTGGGGACTGTCCAGCTGGAGAGCAGCTTGGCAGGAAAGGACCTGGTGGTACCAGTGGATGATAAGTTGAATGTGTGCCACCCATGTGCCCTTGCCACAAAGAAGGTTAATGGGCTGCATTAGGAGGAGTGTTGCCAGCAGTTCAAGGTAGGTGATCCTTCCCCTCTACTCAGCCCTGGAGAGGCCACACCTGGACTGCTGTGTCCAGTTCTGGGCTCCTCAGTACAAGAGAAAGATGGTCATACTGGAGAGAGTCCAGCAAAGGGCCACAGAAATGATTAAGGGACTGGAGCATCTCTCTTACGAGGAAAAGCTGAGAGAGCTGGGACTGTTCATCCTAGAGAGGAGAAGGCTCAAGGGGAGTATTATCGATGTATGTAAATGCCTGAAGAAAAGGTTCATGGAGGATAGGGCCAGGCTCTTCTCAGTGGTGACCAGTAATAGGACAAGAGGCAGTGGGCACAACCTGTAACACAGAAGGCTCAATCTGAATATGAGGAAACACTTTTACTGTGAGGGTGACTGAGCATAGGTAGTCTAGGGATGTTGTGGAGTCTCATTCTGTGGAAATCTTTAGAAGTTGTCTGGATGTGGTTCTGGACAACCAGCTCTAAGTGTCCCTGCTTGAGCAGGGTGGTTGGACGAGGTGACCTCCAGAGGTTCCTTCCAACCTCAGCCATTCTGTGAATTGTGTCCAAAATGTATTTCCAGCTTTGTATTGTATATCTATTTACTAACTGTATTTTTGCATGTCCAGGTTTGATTTGCCACTGATTGAAAATTAAGAGTGACTGCATGTCTCATTTCAGACACAAAGCAGTTCAAAAGAGAGAGTTACCTAATTCCAGTCAAGGAGTAGGTGTCTCATTCACTTACTTGTCTTTCCCCAGTGATCTCGGAGATGTAACATGTGGGATACGCTCCAAATCCAGTAAGGACATCAGCATCAAGAATCTAGGCATTAGAGATTAAAACATAAAATGTAAAACATACTTAGTTTTGAGCATGGACACTGATTCCTAAAAGTACATTTGACATTTCATGCTGATTTTCTAACTTCCTTTTTCCTCTGGAAACACTGTTGTGCTTGACCTTAAAGAAAAAATGGATTAAACTTCACAAAAACTGCAATATACAGTCAGAAATTTATTTTTTTGAATGAGACATATAGGTGATACTGATAGAAATAAATAATTTTACTTGACAGGAGGAAGGTAAGCAACATATTATATGATCAGTATCTAAATTTTACAGTGAATGTTTTTCTAACCTTGAGAAATAACATGATTTGTTACTATTAAGCTGCTGGCAGAAACATTTACATGGCAGCTTGCGGTTTGGAGCACAATATATGTGTTCTTTTTCTAGTTCACTGACAATTATTAGGTTAAAGAAGCTTTAACCTTATATGGAAACCTGATTTATTAAATGCTGTCACAGTAATCTTGCAGCCATATGCAGGGTGAAAACATATTTCAGGTTCTACTTAGATTTCCCTGTAAATGCATTGGAAGATTCCATTTTCTTGTATCACAAATGAACTCACTCATCTAGTAGCAACATTCATGCACATTACTGATACAGTTAGAGAAATGCTGTGCTACTGGTAGTAATATAACCTCTTTGATACGTGTTTTCTTTTTTCATGGATGTTTTATGAATTCTTAAGTATTTCATTTATTATTTCAGAAGTACCTCACTAATTACTTCTCCTGGTGAAAGTCTTTAATGACAGTGTTTTGTGAAAACCTAGATTTTCCTCTTTTTGTTAGAAATCTCAGTATGGATATGGGTTCATCTGATAGAATTCAGGACTGCAGCTAGGACTAGGCCTATGAGGAAAACCCATTGCAATTACAAAATCAAAACAATTTAATGTTAATGCATCTTGAAATGTGCTTTCTTTTAATATTTTGAGTGGGAGTTAACTTTTAATTAGTTGAGAATGTCTGTTTACGTGTTGCTCTGTTTGCTAAAAAAAGTCTTATTAACATGACTTGTGCTACTTTGAGCAATGTCTTCACCTATTTTTCAATGTAAATTTAAGTTGTATGCATCGATTATGCATACGTATGCTAGTGAGTACTTTAATTGTGCAGTAGTTTAAATACCAAGCCTGAACATGATTATGTTATGAACTGAAATTAAGGGCTACATTAATGATCAGTTTTGCATGCTCATCTATACTTTATCATCATATTTTTTCTTTTATTTTTTCTGGTATGTGGTTGATTTTGAGGACTTAGAAATTTCAAGACAAATCTCATCTTTCACGTGAAGAAAAGCTGAACGTACAGATTAACGCCACTGTTCAAAATTTCTTTTATAAAGATCAGACATTAGTCACCCTTCCCTCCTCATGCTTTCTTCCACACTTGCCTTGATCTGTTCCTCAGGGTCCAAGAAAAAACTGGCAAATGTTGATTTGGTTTTCAGAGGCCCCCCAGATGGGTTCATAGATTTTGGAGGCAGTGTTGCTAAGGCTGACACTGATAAGCCTAGTGTTCACAGCCAAGTCCAACTGAGCTCTGTGCCTTTCTGAGAAGATCTACTGGCATCTAAATAACATATGAACAGCATGATTTATTAGATTACACAAAGCAAATTTCTGCTCTCAAGCCATATCTCTGGTGCTCTGCCCTTTATGGCCAAGTCATTAACCTTTCTCCCTTAGTTTCCTGTGAAGTTGAGATAAAATGCTAAGTACTTAACATCTGTGAAGTACAATATAAATAACAACAGGCACCAAAATTACACACTGCCCTGCAGCATAGCTGGCAGCCTAACGGTTTGATTCACTACCTGTTTCATCATCTTGGAAATTTTAGGATATGCAAGCCAGGTACAGGTATGTGCCTCATTGCCCTCTTCACAAGGAATCTAGCAGAGCTGGAAGTTGTATTCATGATACTCTCTTCATAAATGCAGAAATCTAGTAAGGCTTGCCAGGTCTGAACAAATCACTGAATCACTTCCACTGTCAGGCTGGCAGAACACACACTGGTGTGACTGTAAAGACAGAAATTTTGACAGCGGTAGTGATGATTACTCTTCTGGTCTTCTATAGTGTGTTCTAACAAATTGCTGTAATGGTCTGCTTAACTAATTGAGCCTTATGTATACAGTAGAGTATCTTTTATGGGATCAAATATTTCAGCTTCTACAATGGTAGGAACTTTCATCTTGATGGAGTTACTCCTGCTCTTTATGTGGGTAAATCGGAAGATAAGTGCCAAGATATATTGACCTTTTATGATAAAAAAGTAGAATGCCAGATACTCTCTGGGGAAAAAAAGGAAGTCTGACATTTAAACTTACTGGGTTTGGGGTTTTTTGTTTGGCTTTGATTTTAATTTTGGAAACCCAGTGTGAACACTAACCAGATGTTTTTAATATCCTCTGACATACTTTCCCTTGGGATGTGATTTCAAGAAGCCTTAAATATATGTCCTTAGAGGAATATATGCTCAAGAAACCTGTGTTATAAGCCTCAGTCCATTCATTGCTATACCCATGAAAGTCAGCAACAAATAAAAAATCTGCCTTTTCTGTTCACAGAAAACATGCTTTTTTCCCACTCCAAAGAAAACAGTTGTGCTCATAAAGATGTCAAAAACTGAGAAGGTTTGACTTCTAGCTATAACATTGTTAAGATTCAAGCTCAACGTATCACATCTCCAAAAAAGTGAAGTGATGAGATGCTGTATGTGAATTATTGAAGAAAAGTCAGTTTAAAAACCATGAGAATGTTGGTGCAATGCAGAGAAATAGGAGCATCAGCTCTCTTACACTGAGCTTTTTACCATAAGTAAAATATGATAATCTCTTCTACAGAAGGACCATCATACAGAACTCAACATATAGAAAAATGTAGTGGGTAGTTATCCACTAGTTGAGGTTATCAGCCACTCCTCACAGTTTCATATCATCAGCGAACTTGCTGAGGGTGTATTCTGCTCCATCGTTATTATTATCATTAATGAACCTGTTAAGCAGTATTGGAGCCAGTACTAGCCCTTGGGCTACAACACTGGTGACTGGCCTTCAGCTGCTTTTTACACAGCTGATTACAACTTTCTGAGCTTGGCAGTTCAGCTAGTTTTCAGTCCATTTCCTTGTCCACTTACCTCGTACATACTTTATCAGCTTGTCTATAAGAATTTCACAGGAGAAAGTTTCAAAGGCTTTGCTGAAGTTCAGATAAACAACATTCACTGTTCTCCCCTCATCCACACCACTCATCTGATGGTGGAAGGCTATTGGTTTTATTGGACATCATTCCCTCATCAGAAATCCATGCTGACTATTCCCAACCACTTTGTCCTTTCCATGTTTGGAAATGGTTTCCAGGATGATTTGTTGCATCCCTTTCCTAGAGATTGAGGTGAAGCTGACTGGCATTTAGTTTCCCAGATCTTTTTTCTTGTCCTGCCTTAAGATACCAGTGACAATTTTTTTTTCTTCCACTCCTCAGCAAGTTATCCTGATCACCATGAACTTTCAAAGGTTGTGAAGACTAGCCTCAGGATTACATTGACCAGCTCCCTCAGCACTTGCGGGTCCATCCCATTAGGTGTGGCAGAGTTGTGTATGTCTGGTTTGTTTAAATGTTACACAATCTCATCTTCCTCCGCTGAGGGTAAGTCTGCCGCCTTCTAGACTTTCCTTGTGGTCTTGGCAACCTGGGATTCCTGAAGTCTGGCCTTACAGTAATGACTGAGGTGAAGAAGGCATTGAGTACTTTGGTTTTTTTCCATGACCTTTGTCACTAGTCTTCTTTCCCATACTGCAGTGGACTCACATTTTCCCTAGTCTTCCTTTTGCTGCTGATAGACTTGTAGTATCCTTTCTTGTTGCCCTTCACACATCTGATCAGATTTAACTCCAGACTTACCTCAGACCACAATCTCAAATAATGGCATCTATATGTATGCTCAGATGATTCAAACCATAATGTCTGTATGTAAGCTAGTTTTCTTATCTACTGTTATAGGCAGTGGTGATACAGTCAATGGAGTCATGGCAGTTAGAAGGTGTGGTTCATCTTAGCATGACATCTATAGCCATTAAATCTGCAGAACCCTCAATGATATTCAGCTGAACACACACAGACATCTCACACCATGTAAAGCAATGTATACATAGATGGCAGCTATGACACAGTTATGAGAGATCTGTGCTCTTGCGGAGTAAAGGCTGGAAGTCAGGCAGTATACAGGATCTAAATCACCTGTCCAGGGTGCACACAGGTGACTAAAGACCAGATTGGTTGTGAAACCACAGTGACAATGTTCCATGGCACCTAAAAGGATACTAAATACATGGCTTGATTTTTCTCATGTAATGAGATCATGACATTTGTGCTGCTAACCTACCAGTATATGACATTCACAGTTCTCATGGATCCTGCATCTTACCTGTCTGTTCCATGTAGATGTCTCTGACAAGGTATCTCAAATGACTCTGTGTGTGTAGACTACTGAATTGAGCCTATATCTTGGTGTACCATCTGGAACTGTCCCATATTCCTATAACTGTTTTGCTGCCTTGGCAACCTATAGAAATATGGGGAAAAGAATTAAGTGCTAGTACTGTTGATCCTTCTATTAGCTAAACTGAATGCTGCTGTTACTCACGGAGTTTGTGAAATTCTTTCCCTCAATTAAAACGAGGAGCACTTTTAACAACAACATTGTTAGTACTAGCTGACAGTAAATCTTGTTCCCTTTAAAATGACAATGTGATGCTGCTATGCCTGGCTACCTAGTAGCTGGCCATTTAATTTGCTGTCTGGAGGTGGATTTAAATGTCTATATTTATGTACCCAACCTAATTAATGTAAGTCTATGACCCACTGAGCATTCATGAGGAGTAAGTGACACACCTAGCAATGAAATAAAGGGTTCTAGCATTCCTTTCCCTTTTTTTAGAATTAAACTACAACAATCCTCTTAGTAAAAGGGGTAATAGTAGTTGTGCTTCATCCTTGCGTTCCTCTTCTAAGCAGAATTATTGATGTGTCATAAATGATTGGGACTGGTGTTACTGTTTTTTAGATAGTAACTTCCAGAGGAAATCTTAAACAACTATTAGAACAAGTGAAGATATTTGCTGATGTGTTCAGCCTTAAGGAAGTCTTGCTTTTATCTCTCCAGAAGCAGATCAAGGGGACAGATGAGAACTTTCTTCACTAATGCTGTTAGAAGATTTGCGGATGATAGCTGCCTTAGAGAAAAATAGAACTAAAAGTATTTTCCTGTCATCTGTTGTTATTACCACAGCTGCCCCCCCCCCCTTATTACTATTTCTATTAATGGAATTTTGGGGAAAATGATGTGTTATTAATTCAACTTAATATTTCCTAATTTCTCTGCTTGACATAACAGAAGTCTTAATAGATCAAAATCTAAGCTTATTTGTTGTATTTAAGGCCAGGTGTAATGAACTTGATGATCGAATCGTAGAATTGTATAGGGTGGAGAAGGCCTTTAAGATCGCAAAGTCCAACTGTAAACCTAACCCTGCTAAGTCCACCACTAAACCATGTCCCTAAGTGCCTCATCCACATGTCTTTTAAATGCCTCTAGGGATGGTGACTCAACGACCTGTGGGCAGCTTGTTCCAATGTCTGACAACCCTTTCAGTGAAGAAGTTTTTCGTAATATCCAATCTAAATCTCCTCTGGTGCAACTTGCAGCCGTTTCCTCTTGTCCTGTCACTTGTTGCTTGGGACAAGCACCCACCTCTCTAAAACCTCCTTGTTTAACATCCTGAGTATCACAAATTTAGAATTGTATTCTGTCATGAATACAAAACAGTAGACACTGTGTTCTGTCATGAGCTCATTAATACATAGTAGTGATTGATGAGAGATGGAAGTTGACCAGCGTTAAAAACTATAAACAAGTTTTTAATTTCTATGTAAGTTAAACAAAAAGTAAATGCCACTTGTAACAGTACGTTGGTTTTTAACATCATGTCAAATTGTCTTAGAGATCAAAAGGTCATTCCATTTAAGCAATGTGCACATACTTGAGTTTTAGAAACTTGATCAGTGGGTACTTTTTGATATTTCTTTAATAATGTCATCATGTGCAATTACTTGCATAGTTGATTGCAATATTGTGAAGGATTTACTGAGCATATAACTTTACTAGATGAAGTAAAAAGATTTTTGAAAGATACAGGAAACAATAAGGATGAGCCTGCAGGGAAAGCATATCATTAATCTGTGGCTGCTTTGGAAGCTGCATCAGGGTGTTGATTCTGGGAAGAGGTTAGCAGGAAAGTCTTGTTATATGGTTGCTTTCTATAGGAACTTTGCAAAGCAGCTACAAATTACCCGCAAAATGTTACCTTTCTTTGAGATTTCTGTGTTCTGCTTAAGGGATAGGTGGTGAATGTGCTGTGTAACGGCCAAAAGAGAAAAAATGCTGGACCACGTAAAATTGATGAGAAGCCTACAGGAGAAATCCTGTCCTCTCTGAAGTCAGTGGCAAGGCGAGGCGGATGGTGGGGTGGGGGGAGCAGAGTGAGAAAGAGAGAAGGCCTTCAGATTGTGCACTGTTCAGCAATAGCTAAAATGTTCGTGTATTATCAACACTGTTTTGGTCACAAATCCAAACACAGCACCATAGGTGCTGCTATGAAGAAAAGTAATGCCATCGCAGCCAGACCCAGTACCGACCATAACTTCACAAATTCAGGATGAATTTTTTCCACTTTCAGCAACATATTTGAACTTTGCAGGTGTTTTAGAGAAAAGTAAATAAATTCTTATACAAGACTACAACATCGTTTTGTCCAAGTTAAAGGTTTGTTTTCCTCTTCATTGAAGTGTATGGTGTCCCTAAGGTTTGGAGGGTTTTGCAGAAGAAAAGTTTAGTGGGAAAATGGTAACATGGTTGCCTTTGTGTCAGGATATGATTGTTGTTCTAAATCTGCAAATTAATTTGAGTTACCAACATTGGGGTTCACAATGGTCAGTTTGCAGATGCTTATCTGGAGACTTCTCTAGTTAGAAGGTAAGCTGGTTGTCTAATGACTCCAGGATATCCAGATAATTATTTCTTTTTCAGAACACTGACTATATTCATTATGATCTGCAAATTCTCTATTCACAAAAAAGGTAACTGGAAAAAACCCTGGACATTGTAGAAATGCTTAATATAAGCAATGCTTCCTTTGAGAGAATAATTTTGTAGGCTTTCCTAGATAACTATAAAAAAGATAGAATGTACCAATACATTCTTCCTTGCTTGTTTCCTCGATTCCGCTAAGTGTTCTTTGTGGTATTGTTACAGATCTGTAGCTTGTCCAGTGCTTCCTGAGGCTTCACATTGTGTGTATCCAAACATGAATAATCTTTTTCCCTGCTTCTCGCCTTTTGAGAGCATCCTTCCTTGATGATCTTTCTGGCAACTTCATTATTAAACAATAAATAGTAATTGTTCTTCTCTTTTAGCCTTGTCAACTAATACCAGCTGAAAAGTATTACATGTCATTGTGTACTTGAAACTGTTCCTTGCACTGGTTCAAGCAAACCTTCAAAGATTTGATCTTCTAACACTTCTGCATGCATTCTGGATTTTTTTTCATATTCATTACATCTTTGCATGCATGTAATAATAATTTTTGATCATAAAAAAAGATAAGTAGTATTTTGTTGTGTGTGACACAGATGAATAACCTTTAAATTTGTCATAAATTACTAATTGATCGCCAAGACTAGGTATTTGTCTTTGTCCATCTTTCACAGAGGGCATAAATAGATCAATTTGAACTGGTATTTTTTAACCATGTTTAGAGCATCTTGTTAAAAAAATAGGTAAAGTTATCATTCTGGATTAGAATCATACCCTTGTTTTCACATGTCATTTTTTTTCTTACTGCATCTGAGCATTTACAGAATACCTAGCACAGACTGTGTTTTCTTCCTTGATGAGTCAGAAATTTCGATCACTTTCTCGCCTTGGCATTTCGAAGTCCACTACAGAAAAATCTTACCTGCCTAACACATATTTTATTATAATTTTCCAGACCAAAGGTTTAAAGGGGTTGACGTTAATATTTGGCATGTGTTTGGCTGTGACGGATATAAATGAGCATTTACAAAAGGACTATAGGAATATCTAAATAGAGATATTAGATACAGCTGTCACTGAAGAAAGGAGTAAAACAGTGGAAACTGTACTTTCACAGTTGTATTTCGCTCAGGATCTAAACTAGCATGTTACAAATGTCTTTAAACATCTTTGTCATGAGCTCTATGGTTCATGGGCTTTGCTAATATAATCAAACTTAAAAACATACATCTTACTTCTAACAGATTTGAAGTATTATCGATCTTCAGGAAGTCATGTAGGAAGATTCCTAAATGCTCTAGGGTCTTTAAAACAGTTCAGTTCTCTTTTCCCTGGATAAATTAGCGTGCTAAGGCTTCCAAACAAGTTTGAAGTGGCTGATCCTCTTCTGTGTAGTTTGGGCAGAAAGCTTATACTGTTGCCAGAAGAACAGCAGTCTCAGTTTGAAAGTTGAAGGCCTGAGGCAGAAGTATGGAAATTAAAATCTTGCATTAACAATAAGGGTAATTAGTGACCTTTTTTGACTTTTAAATACAGAGAACAGGTCAGCAGAAAGAGTAAGCCTCTACAACAGTGAACAAACTTCCTAACAGAACTTGTTACAGTGTATTTTCTCCGAAAATAACAGAGGAACTGAGTTTCTATAAGAAGCATGTTTGTGACATTAAAAGCTAGCTAGCAGTGTTCCTGAGAGGTGACTGACTTTTTTTTTCCCAAGTTAACTTTTAACATCCTTTTCCAGTTTTTTTTCCTAATCTATGATTATTATGCTGCATGAAATCCATTTACACAGCTTTTCACACAGGGCTGACAACGGTAGTTGGAAGTAGAGATTACTGACTCACTTAACATTAAAAAAGAGAAAGCATTTACCAAATGTGTTGCCATTGTGATCCCCGGGTTCATCACTTACATAGCTGAAAGCTACAGAAAAATTCAAATAGCTACACTCTGGGGTAAAACTGGTGTTGATATAATTAAACATGTGTAAGCAGCAGCAATGAAATATTTCTACTATTCAAATGGCCTTAACCACAGACTTTATTTGTCAATAGGTCCATTATCCAGCCTCAAGAATATTAGATCTAGTACTGTTTCTTTGAAAAGTTTTTTCTTCTGGGATAACACTGAAATATTGGTCTGTGATTATTTTGTAAGAGAAAAGGGAATGATTAAAAAAAGTACTCCAGTAAAAAAAAAATCCAACACTTGGTGAAGAGAATCAGTCTGTATTGTCCCTCTTGTTCATATGCACCTGTAAAATCAGGAATTTTGCATTTATGCGGGTTGATTTCCCTTTATTAGGGAAATAGTTAATTTTATTAGCATACCTATTTCCTTTTTCTTCCTTTTAATCTTTAGGCTAGCACAGATCTGAAGTCTCATTTATTTAACTATTCTATAATGCAGACAGTTCACTTTCTCTTGGACGCTACCGGTCTATTTAGTAGACTTTTGACTGTTACTTGTACATTTGCAGGATTGTATTTCTCAGATTTTACTTTTGAGACCTCTCTGAACTTGCAATTTTAATAGGGCAGCTTTTACATTTTTCCAGTATGTAATGCTCATAGTACTTGTCTTTATTCATTTAACACATTACAACTAATTTCATACAATTTCAAACTGTGTGGCAAAAGTCTGAAACTTCTAAAGCGGTTCTGTTCTTTCCCGTGTTAGCTTTCCTTAGCTGTATATTCACTTATTCCTTTGGTAAATCTGAGATCACATAAAAAGACAAAACTGTGCTCAACATGTGTGTTTCTCTCTTTCTTGCTGCATTTTTTTATCATAGGAATGTAAAAATTCTATGTTTCATGACATAAAGTTCCCGGTACCACATTCTACTCATCTTCACTGCTGAATTCAGACATGTATTTTTCAGTTGTGTTCACTTGTTTCATTTCCTTTTCTGAAAGATTTAAAAATTTAAATGGTCTTTTGAGACCATTTTTCAGAAACAGAGTATATTTTAAGACTTTTGTTAAATTTGTGTGTGGGTTTATAGTTCCTATTCACTCTTGCTATCTCAATATCTTGAATAGTATTAAATTTTAAAGAGATGAAGGGTTTGATACTATTATCAGTGAAATAACTACCATTGAATTCAATATATATAAGACAAAACTTAAGGATAAGACATGATCAATGAATAAAGATCATAACTAAAAATGTAATAGGCTAAAAGTATGGTAAATGAAACTAAAATGAGGTCAGTATTTTATAATGAGGTAATTAAATATTTAAACTGATCGCATTTCCTGTGGCCAGATGACTGTAACAGAAGAGCAACATACAAAGCGCCTTACTGGTTCTTTCAGCAAAGAGGCAATGCTTTGGCTAAATTAATTTATTTATTCCTGAAATAGTCTTCCAAGTCCTGTTTTAATGCTTTTTTGTGGTCTGGGGTCACGTAGGTTGTACAACACTTGCTGGGATCTTCAAACATTCTCAGAATCGCTGTTTTTCTGTTCTCATTAAAGTCAACAGAAAAAAAACTCGGTGATGCTTTTGGGAATAGACTTGGGCTATGTTACGTACTTTTGAATGTCATTATGACATCCTTCTCTGGCTCAGTAGTCATGAAAATAATTTCAGACTTGATGAAACAGAAGTGTATCTCTTCATGGAACATCCTGTTCAGGAAGAAAGGAAGATAACAATAAAAACAAAGGAGAAAAGAGAAGCAATACATTCTTTCTATAAGGTAGTGAACTCGGGATACTATCGTCAGCAGCAGTAGCATTGATCCATTTTACTAGAGACCTTCATACTCTTACTTGTTTGTCTGATTTTATATGTAGTTGATTTAACTGTTGTATTCTTTTCTAACACGCACATACTCCATAATGCTCATAAATGAATACTGCTTTTAATTTACCAGCTTCGTTATCCAAGTAAGTATGAAGTTTTCACACCTACTGTTACTGCCTCTCAAACCGTGATGGTGACAAAACTTCTGGCTCTTGTTGGAATTCTTGAAAATTCTGTTCTTCAGCGGGGAAGTGAAAACCTTCAGAAACCACAACATAAGTAAAAAGTTCTCTGTTTCCAATTTAGAAATAGGTACAGCTTTATTCTGTATTTATACACAAATAGAAGGGAAAAGGCAATGTAGAGTCCAGCCAGGAGGAATACCTGCTGAAAAAGCTGACATACAGAGTGGCACAGTAAGAAAGAAAACCTAAACCATAGTCCAAGTCCAATCATTGTCTTCGCTTTATGTATCAATAGAAAATACTGAATAGGAGATACCCACCTGCCCTTTCTCTACACACAAATGTCATCTTTTCTGTCTCCAGCCTGGTACGAAAACAGACGAGCGGGCCAGACTAGCTGAGCCCACCTGCAGTGGTGGTGGTGCCTCTCTGGTAATGTATTTAAGACAGGGTGAAAAAATGCTGTGCAGCAGCTGTGAGAGGGGAATGAGAAAATGGGAGAGAAACAACGACCCAGGCATCAAAGTGAGAGAAGAGGGAGGAGGTGCTCCAGGCACGGGAGCAGAGATTCCCCTGCACGCCATGGAGGAAACTGTGGTGAAGCAGGTTGTTGCCCCTGCAGCCTGTGGAGGACCTCATGCCAGAGGAGGTGGATGTGCCCCAAGGCAGCCATGACCCTGTGGAGAGCCCACACTGGAGCAGGCTCCTGGCAGGACTTGTGACCCTGTGGAAGGATCCACACTGTAGAAGTCCCATTCCTGACGGACTGTACCCCATGGAAAAGACCAATGATGGAGCAGTTCTTGAAGAACTGCAGCCCGTGGGAAGGACCCACACAGGAGCAGGGTAACAGCACGAGGAGGAAAGAGTGGCGGAGATGAAGCGTCACAAACTGCCTGACGTGCCTTCATTCCCCATCCCCCTGTGCCACTTGGGGAGGAGGTGGAAGAGTCATGAGTGAAATAGAGCCTGGGAAGACAGAGGGGGTGGAGGGAAGGGATTTTTTTAATTTTCTTTTTATTTCTTGCTATCCTACTCTGTTGTTAGTTGGCAACAAATTAAATTAATCTTCCCCAAGTCGAGTCTGTTTTGCCCATCGTGGTAATTGGTGAGTGATCTCCCTCTCCTTATATTGACTCACAAGCTTTTCATCTTCTTTTCTTGCCTTGTCTTGCTAGGGAGGTGGAGTGATAGAGCAGCTTGGTGGGCATGTGGCAGCCAGACAAGATTAATCCACCACAGATATTCAAGTCACTTCAGACGTGAAAAATGTACCAAAGTTTATTTTCCTGTAGTCTGTTCTCAGGCTAAACTAGTATTTTTTGTGATTTCTGTGTTGTTCATAATTGTTTCTTCGGAAAGATAAATTGTTTACTTTTTATATTACACAATGGTTTTTGTTTGTTTTTTTAAAAATCAGAATATTTAAAATTTTCTCTATTTAAAGGTTGAAAAAAGCACAACTGTTTTTTTTTGCAGAATTCCATGTTCTGCATTGTAGTTTAGCAAAAAGAAACTCAGTAGTTCCAGTCTGTGAGCAATATTTGCCTAGTTCTCCTCTGTTATAATCTCTATCTTCTATCCCAAGTGATTAAGTATTAGTTTACAAGCTAGATACAGACACAAACTCACCAGCTTTTATATAAAACCTGAGGCAACTGAATGAATATAGCTTTCAGTTTAATTACCAGTTGTGTGTATCTAATTCTCCACACCATTTGCATCTGTTTCTGCCATTCTTGTTCCTAAAGAGACATAAATCGGTCTAGTTGAAGCGTTCTTATACAACTTAGAAAATACAGAAGGAACAGTGGTGGTTGTCAGTCTCACAGGAAAAGAAAGTCTATTCTCTTGCGCTGTTGTCATCCTGTAATATAATGTCTCATAAATCAAATGTTATGTTTGGGGGGTGTTGCAATGAATTTTATTGTTGAACAGTTACGTATAGCATTTACTTACATTTTTACTTTGTGTATAAAAAAAAAAAATTGGTTGCTTTACTTCTAGTGTCTTTTCATTTTGACCCTGCTTAGAATTTGCAGTTTTGTATCTTTATTTTAATCATCCAGTGGTTGCTTGGGAGGTCACTTTTCCTAGTTTCCTCGTTAATGTAAAGAAGATTCCTGATAAAGAGTGAGAATGAAAGGGAGAAAAACCTTGAGGGGAATGGTAAGAGAGGGATGTGACATAAGCAAAATGATTCAGTTTTTTATCTGTTGTGTAACAGTTTAATAGTTTCATCCAAAGCTTATAAATAGTTTTTATGCCTCCTGGCTCTAACTCTGAGTAAAGGCTGGAATGTAACATGAAAAATACACATAAACTGTGTATATGTCTCATCTGAAACAAATGGTTGTGGCTACAGTTCATTTACCAAGTGGAGTCCCATTTTGGTGCCATGCAATTAGTACACTAGTGCAGAGAGCATTTGAGATGTATTGCTAATTAATTGTTGGTAACCTGCTGGGAACATAACCAAGACAGACACTAAACGGCAAAGCTAGTTGTCAGGAGAGACAGAGAAAAGGGTTTAAAGGTTTTAATCAGAATTCTGCATACAGCTTGCTTTCTTTCTATGTAGTGTATACATATATCATACAGTATCAAGAAATTTGTGTCCATAATGTGAATAGCATCTGAAAAGTTTTATATTACAAGTTCTGTGAAGCTCAGCAAACTTAGGACTATGCTCAGTAACCAAGAGAGAGAATTATGTATACATGTACATAATTAACAATACACTTTAAGTAGAATTCATTCAGTCAGAAAGTCTGTCAGAAGGACATTGATAAGTGAGATCAGCAAATTCTGTAGGGAGAAACAGTGATTTGATGATGATAAAGACAAAGAATCACAACAACTTTGAAGCAATTTATAATTGTCTTTCGAAGTTTAAGGATATGATCAGGGTAAGAAAAGAATTCTTCTCATGCATTTAAAGCTACCACTAACCCTCAAGCTTTCAGTGTTGAAACATATTCCCATAGTTCTAATGCCTTTAATAGAAGAATAAAGTATCTGTAAAGGGCATGAGATACCCATGACTAGAAGTAGGTGATAATTACCGCCTACCTGCAGAAATTCTTTTCATGTAATGAGGTGATTATAGCCCTTTGAACATGTTGATTTTTAGAAATGTAAGAACCAGCTCTAGGGAGGTGAAGAAATAATGGAACTGGTTGGAGACAGTTGAGATGTTTGTTCTGGTCCTGCCAGGTATAATAACAACATAAAAGTGTGGAAGGGGAGGGGCAGAGAGAAAAGGAAAGAAAGCAAGGGGGACAGAGAGGGAGAGAGAGAGAAGGATCTTTCATAAGACACACCCATGCTGAATGTTGAGTATTTGAAGAAATATTTTGAAAATCAGAGTATCTTTTTTGAAAACTGAAATTTTAACTAAGCTGGCACTGCTGAGCATAGAGGGAGACCCACTATGAATGCCTTTTATTCCCATTCAGTTATATGGTTGAATTATTTTGAGTCCAACAACTCTGGAAACAACCTTTTGAGAAGTCCATGACACTGGCTAACCAAGAAATGGCCTAAGCAAGGAAGCAGAAAATCCAGAAACCATGAATCTGAGACCTTTCCAGGAAATCTGAAAAATGTTTGTTTAATAAACTGGAGAGCAATGGAAGCGGGGCAGTGTGGGAATGGCTTGTTAAGAGGTGCAGGTGGATTGTGTGGGGAAAAAGCTGGGCATTCAACTGAATGGCATTTAAGAGAATGGTAATTCAAGGGAGGTACTCCCAATCTAAAGAGAGGCCAAACAAAAAAAGGATGCTGGCTGTCCAGCCATGAGACTTCATGAAACTGGTTTATTCTCTCCCATCATTGTAGACTGATTCAATTAGCATTATCTGTTACAAAACTGATTTTTCATAACATTTCTGCTCAACTATAAATGTCCATGTTTGAACACTCTGCTTTTCTATGTCAATACTTCCTGATACAGAAAATGCCACTTCATTAAAAAAAGAAAAAAAAGAAACCAGTAAAAAATTACGTTCTATGCTGAAGAAGAGTTTTTATATTTTAGACTCCATTACAACTATCAGGTTCTTTCACCCTTTTCTCTACTTCCTCATTGTAACTACAGAAGTTGTGGTAAAATTCTGTTAAATATGTATACACACAGGGTACCAAGGGAAGGGAAAATAAGGGTTCTTAATTCTAAGCAAGACCCTTCAGCTGGAAGAAGAGATGTGAAGTCATTGTTTGTGCTGCGTATTTCATCTGTCCTGTTTATACTGGACATTTATAAACCCTTTTTAAAGGAACAACCAAGTCACAAAGAAAGGGTAGGAATTCCTCTCCCAAAATTGGGGCAGTGCTTCCCCTAACTTTTGTGTCACATCCACTGTGAAAGTCAAGTTTCTTCTTGCCTCCTTATCCACTGACTAGTAATTGTGGAATTCAGTGGTCCAGCTTCCATAGGAAAAGAAAACATCATTCTTGGACAGCTCCATGACCTGGAATTTATGGTGTTTTGGGGAGATCTGAGTGTTAACAGTGTTCCACTTCAGCCTGAAACGAATACACTAGGTTTAGAGCTCTAATACATTAGGAATTGCATGAAAGACATTAATACAGAAATATTTTTGAAAGTGTGAGGACTATCCATGTAAGCACCTGTGAGCACATGGGGTCAGATACCATAGTGAAACTTAGGGTACGGTAGCCAAAAGAAAGACCATAGCTTTCAATGGCATATGATTTAAAATCTATTGAGTGAGATAGGTATACGAGGGAGATGATAGCAATTTCTGTTTCAAGACTGCTATTGTACAACACTCGCACCAATCAAAGCCTCACCCTTCCAGTTCCGCTGTGACCAGCAACATGGACCCAGGGGAGAGGACACTCTAGCTATCATTCAGCATGTCAAGTGGTGCAGAAGTTCCAGCATGGGCTGACATATCTACAGGGTGTAGGATGCCCATATTGGATGTTCCCCATAATCGGGCACTATTTTTCTTCACTACTTAACTGCTTTGCTAGCTTGAATGGTTAGATGCAGGTGACCTCATTGATCACATCACTCCAGGCCAACTTGCTTGATTTTCTCCATATGTAAAAGCTTCTTAGATGGTGCTGCTGGGGTTCCTATTACCCACTGGTCTCACTCCACAGTTGTGTCACAAGGAAGTAAAGTTGTTAACAGTTCATCTGTGCTTGTTTGGGGTTTTTTCCCCTACACATAGCTAAATCATTAGCGCAGCGCAGACATAGTCCAGACCGCACTGGCAGTGCTTCGAGGTAGGCCTCCTCCTCCTTATAAGTATTTGTGTTTGGTTTGTTTTTCCACTGCATACCAGAATCGTGTAGTGAATTCAAGCTAGGCAGATGTCTACAAAGTCTCACTTACTTGATCAGTGTTTGAGGCGGGCTTTTACTTGCGACAGTGTGGGACCTGAATTGCTCTCTGGATGCTTCTGTCATCTACAGAAGGTGCATGTCAGTGCGTGGGTTCAGCTAAATACCTATAATTTAGCGGTATGAATGTAAGTTCTTATATGTAGCCTTGAATCAAATACCTAAAATCCAAGGAAATACTGTACTCTAACATACAAGTTTGTGAATTGCTCTTGAAAGGCTTCAGTTCCTTCCTGCTTGGGCCCCGTGTGACTGTGCCTGCCTTCCATAGGCCAGTGAACGCTGGCAGGTATTCCCACATCTTACGATAAAGCAGTACTGCACTTCACTTCAGACTTTGTATGTACACTGCTGTGGGGAACCTAGTTTAGACTATCTGGGCTGCTTTCTTCAACCCCAGTTTTAAAGATTTTTTGAAACCCCTGTGATGGTATTTAAAATTGGTGGTCTGGATGTTGTGTGTTTAGTTTTTAGAAATGCCTGTTATCTTTAAATAAGTGATGACAGTAACTTAAATCCAGACTGATTTAATGTCAGACTATAGCAGAGTTCTGAGAATACATTTTTTCAAGCCCTTAAGCTAGTTTCTCAACCCCTTCAGCTATTTGCTAAAATAGCCCAAGGGAAGTGAAACAGTCCTAAACCATTTAGTCCTGAGTCATCTAGAGAGATCGGTGGCTAGAGTTACAGTTACTGGCATTAAAACACTAAATAGTAGTAATCATTGTAGAATCTTACCTAGAAGTCTCTTGGAAATAACAATACTAAAAATCATACTATGACTCTACGTAGATTTGAAAAAATAGAGAAGAAAATGAAAAAGTCATTTTCAGTCTCTTTGGTATTAAAGAGGTTACTATTTATAATAAGCAATGACAATCAGTATTCAGTACCTAGAGAAACGAAATCTCCATATACTTGAGATCTATAGTAGGAAGAAAAAGGAAATGTAAATTACTATTTTTGGAGTGAATGCTACACATAGAACAGAGTCATGGGAGGCATATAGTTAAACAACCAACCCCCTCTCCCCCTAAATCATAAAGGTAAGAGAAAATTTCTTCAATGTACATGGGTTATTTGAGCAAATCAGATATGATTTAAAGGCTGGATTCAAAGCTTAAATTAAAAAAATATTTTCTATCTGAAATAGTAATTTAATTTAGAAATTACAGAAGTCTCTACCTCAAAGAACCGACAAACTACAAGAACTAATCAATGCATAGTTATCAGAAACAGGAAACCTGCAACAAAATTTGTGGACTGTTCCTGGAATGATGTTACAGATAGGAGATGAGATTCTGGCTGTGGCCATCTCTGATTGCACATAATGTGTGAATGAAAGATTAAAAGGTTTTTTGGTTGTTTTTTTCCCCGCTCATTTTTTGGACCCATCACATGCATTGGGGTAAATTTTGTCTTTTTTCTGTTCCCATTAGACAATGTGGATTTGAGATAAGGCTGAAGAAGATTACATGAACTATGCTAAACAAGGTTAGCAAGGTATGACAGAGACATACAGGTCTTACATGAATTCCAGAAGCAAAGTCTGTAATAGAAATAAAAAGTTTTAGCTACTCAGACATACTTGTGAACTAACGTTAATTGTAGTCATTAATGAAAAGTTGGCTTGTGTTTTAGATAACTTTTATGAGGCATTTACCAAATATTATTATGAATAAGGATACACTAGATTTTTTTTTTGTTACATTACTCAGTGTAAACAAAAGAACATTGAACTAAAGAAAGGCAACATCCAAAATTAACCTACTGAATTCATTGTCATGGTATAAGACATCTGCCAAATTCGAAAGACAGTATTTTAAAAATTGGATGAATTTACATGATACATAATACGGTATTTCTGTGTTCCTGGAAAAGATGGAAATTTGATATGTAACAGCATATTTCAAACAATATTTCAACCTTCAAAAAAAAAATTGCACTGTAAGCTGCATCTTCTCACATACATTAGTTTCTTTTAACCTTTTCTCAAACTAATTAACATTCTCTTTTATTTGAGGCATGATTTTGAACTAGATGGACTGCTGATCTGATGAACTGAAGTAACTTGGATTTTTGTAGGGTTTCTGTCTTCAGAGATCTTTATGAAGAAGCTTTTTTTCTGCATCCCTATGAAAAATATCAGTTGGGTTTTTTTCCTAGAAAAGTCCACATACAAAAAAAAAAAACAACAACAAAGAGTAAAATTTGTTTTGGAAGTAGATCTGTGTTTTTTGGAAAAGTAAACATTCAAGGAGAGAACACTAGCCAATACGATTTTGCAAGCTGGACATATTTGTGCCAGAAATTCATTAAGTTTATACTTATAGTGGGTTTAGCACTGACTCTTACCAGCTTCAAAAGTGTGAAGTTGATTTCCGAGGTTGAAGTGATTTAATTCCTCTATTGTATTTTAGCATGTGCAATATATTGGGCCTAAGATCTGTCATATCCAATAAAATATGTTTCTGACCTGGAAGAAAAAAAGGGAGCTCTTTCTGCAAACAAGAAAAAATTTAAAATGGAGAAAAAAAGAAAACAAAATTTGGTCTGGTTGGTGAGATAATACTCGTGTCATAGGACTTGGCAAAGCTCTAAAAGATTGTTAGAGAATTCCTGGTGTAACTGAAAGCAGTAGGAAAGATACTACTGACCTCTGTGGGGCCAAGATATTCCTGCCTACTGAGGAAATAACTCTGGACTATGAGTGGTCTAAGCCTTTGATCATTTTAAGTAACATAATTTTTAAGTCCAATATGTTTATTGCAAGCTATTTCGTTACTTGTTTCTAAATGATTGTGTCATTTTCTGATTATTAAACAAAACAGAAAAAAACCCAACAAAAAATACAAAATTTTTTCAAGCCCCTAACATCTGCTTCTTAGTACAGATGGACACAAAGGACTGCATTGTTCTAACTGTAACGAACATAATAATATATAATTCTAACTTTAACAAACATATTTACAATAATATCTAATTCTCTATATAATAGCTTTAGTGTACTTTAAGAGAAACACAGATTTGACAATCATGATATATGTTGTGCAGATCTATCCTCAGAAATAATCAAATGCTTCAAGAAGCATTGGTGTTTAAATAGCAGGGGTCTCACCCTTTTTTAAAAAAGAAAAAAATTAGAAAAAAAAGAACTTCAGTTGAGTTTGGACAAATGTTTATTCTGATATGCATTGGTGCTTGAACTCAGAACTTTCAACACTTTTATATGAAGGGGTTTTTTCTAAATATTCTAGCTTTTAATTTGCAACTTCCCTAGAATTACTAGAAAGCTATTTTATAAAAGTCTAGCCACTATTTATGACTACTATTTCTTATCTCCTCTTATGGAATTTACGGGAAAAACTAAGTTTACATATTCAAAATTGACCTGTTTAAGAAAAACATTAACAAAACATTTTTAAGCAAAACATTAGAAAATGTGTGCATTTTACAGAAAATCAGAAAAGCTGAAAGAAAAGTTTTTCTGGAACTATAAATAGCAAACGTATACTATCAATCAGCTGCATTTTCTTTCTGAAGAGCAGCTATGTAAAAATGATTCATTTATAGGTCTATAGGTGCACTAAAGAAAAAGCTGTGTGTATTCTCAGAGTCACATTTTTAACTATTTTAATGTTAAAAATAAGTTTTGACTCTGCTTGCTTCTCAGAGGCACAGTAGCACAAAGCAGTGGCACAGTCTGGTGTATGCCTGATAGCTGGCAGAATCCCACTTACAGAAACAGTACATTTATAATAAAAGCACATATTTATGGAAATCAGTGAAGCTTTAGAAGTGCTACTCAGGACTGAAACTTTCTTGCAGCATCTTTATTGTCATTAAGAAAAAAATAGCTTGACATTTGAACTCTCATTCAAAAGAAGGCATTAGACATGATTATCAACAATATATCAATTTCAGTTTTGACTAAGTTAAACCAAAAATCTTCTAATGCAATAAATTGAAGAGCAGAATGTGTAAAAATAAAATTCACAAAAAGCACGCTGGATAATAGGATACCTAATCTAAACAACAGGAAACACCAAAGCTTTGTTACCTTTGCTCCTGGGTCAGGAACAACATCTCCAGCAGAGAGTCAGCTGCTTAACTTGAGGCTAGGATACAGTCTGAAATCACCTCCTAAACTTAGACTTCTTTTACCATAACATTGGGTTTTTAGTTATTATTATTTACATTGTAATGATCATACTTTGCCTCATTTGCAACAGATGATAGGAATTCTTCTAAACATACGGTTTCTGGATGAACTGATAAATAGTAATGAAGTCTGAAGTCTTAGCACACATGGGACCATCCAGAGACATTTAAGAGTAGTAAAAAGCAAGCTCTAGCCAGTGTTTCAAAACTAATTTGTAAACCTAAAAATCCATCCATTCTCTCTCTCATCTATACATTTTTGCACCTTGCTTTTAATATTGATTTCTTTGAGAAACCTTTTTTATATAGGATCTAATTTTCACCAGGCACTGACATAAATAGATTCTTTTGGGTGCTCAGGTAATACAGAACAGCATCCAAATAATTTGTGTATGAGTTAAATACTGTCAGTGGTGAGCAGAAATACGATCTTGGAAATTTCTCCTGCCACATAAAAAGGTGGAATCATGCTGACAAACAAAAATCCATCAGTACCAAAGGGTACAAATCAAGAGATTCTTGGCTTTCTTCCACAGCGCAGTAAGTTATACATTCCTTTGTGACCATGAATACCACCAAACTACAATAAAATCAGTGAGGACGGAGAGTACTCGGACATACATAGAACACATACTTTCATACTGAGGTTTTTTCTCTTTTCCTTTTTTCTAGGTAGAGGTCGTGATTTGTACAAGTCTTTGGTTTGAAATATTTCAGAAGTTTCAAAATCTTAGAATTTCTTTCATAATTACTTAGAAAATATGTCTGAAATTCACTTTGTTCCTGTTTTATCAAAACTGTCACACCTTCAAATCTCTAATTCACAATTTTTTAAGTTATTGAAGAAAGAATGCACAGTGAAATGCTATTGACGGTGCACCTTGTAAATCAATATTAATAAATCAGTATCACTACTGTGATATTCAAAACTTGTTGAGTTAAGCAAATAAAAGCTCAACTCACGTATACAAATTAGCTATAGGATTGTGTTCATTTCTATTTTACTCGATTATCAAATTATCATTTTGATAATACTCTTAGATAACATTAAAAAAAAAAATCCTCCAGTAAACATGTTATATTTCCATATATATATGCACACACACACACATAAAATTCCATTCCAAGAAGATGACAGGATTGATCTATGGAATATCAATCAATTTCCTAAAATAATTATGCCTTTGTTTTACTGAGGCTTGTTCAACCCTATCTGAGATCTGCAAACGTGGGGAAAAAAAGGTATAGACAGATTGGTGGGCTCAGTGGAGCAGAATTCAGTATTCTGAGAGACTTCATGGTAAAATATTCCAGTTAAAAAATGTTTTTGTTAAAATAATATTAGTGTGTTATCCTTAAATTAATCATATTTTGATATTAAACATAAGAAAGGACATAGAATCCCCTAAAATCTTTTTTTCATCAGGTCAGAAAGATTTCAGGACAGTTCTCATTTTAAAAATCAGAATGATTTCATCAGCCACTTTAGTTTATTATTCAAGTTTCCATTTGCTCCAGTTTTTTATTTTCCTGATTCTTATTCTTGCAGGTGTTCATTGCTTCACCTTCCTGCTGCCATATCTACTGTGCAATGACAAAGGGTAATTAAATATTAAAACATACAGTATTGGACTTAGGTGTTCTGTCCAAAATGTTAAATTGCTAACCTCTCAATAAAAGGATTGCAAGTCCAAGAAATACACTGACATTTTCAGTGCCAAAATAGCTAGCATTTTTATATTCTAAACATAATAGACAAAAAGAAATTTGGGGTTTTTTTGTGTTGTTTGTTATATTATTACTGTTACTACTACTACTACTATTATAGACAAAGGTGCTTTACCTAAGTGTATGGAAATGACTGTCTTTTGTTTACAACAGAGATAATGTATTCCAGAGAATGAGGCTCAGAGGACTTACTCCCCAAGTTTTTTCCGGTTGCCACTTCACTGCTTGAAGACTTTGGCATGGTCATCTGGCCCCTTGCTGATTATCATCATTGTCTTTTTTCACTGAGTTGCCATTCCTACTGATTTCTTAAACACTAGTCTTTGCGTTACCTATCTCAACTTAGATCCCATCAACTGGCTTCACATCTCCTTGAGTAAAATTTTAAAATTTTGGTTGTCTCTCGTAGTACACTGAAAAAGAAATTATTTTGAAGTATGATATTGAAGATTACACTTCCAAGTACTGAACTTCTCAGACAAGAGTTTGAGTGGGTTATTGAGAAGCCTCTGCTGTTAGACTGAGCCAGCTGGAACCAGCACAGTAAAAAAGAGCTTTTCCAAATGTCTTAGGCAGTAAACGACTACTGAAAGTCCAGCTGAGACTGCAGTTTTATAATCATGATTCCACTCACGCAAAAAGTGAAATGTTCTTATTTTCCAGGATGAAGAGGTAAGCATAAAGCTATTGTTTGCGTCTAAATTTCTGTTTCTGATTTCATGGAGTTAATTTTTTCATAAATTAGGGGAGAAGAAAAGCGCTGTTTGTTTGTATTCCTTTCATGGACTTGCCTGCTTTCGTCCTTTAGTAGACAACTTGAGTTGAGTCTCTGACCTGCCCATTTCCTCCTTTAATGTTTATATCAACAGTTTTTCAGCAACGAAGATAAGTTTTTTTAAGACAGTTGTAAGGACTGCTACTTATGTTTTCTAAAGCTGGGCCCTTTCACTATTTCTGACTGAGTATTTCAATGTTACGTCAAATTACTACAGTGAAGTGGAACGAAAAGAATACTTGTTTTCTTAGGTTGATCCTGTAATTGAAGCTAACAGCAGGCTAACGTACACCTATTGTCTACAAGAAAAAAATATTGAAACAGAAATCACTAGAAGTGTTTCAAGGTGAAATGATTTTTTTTTTCTCCTCTCGAGTTTAGATTTGTTTTGACTGTTAACAGTTACGCTGCCTGCTATGCTGAATCAGGCAGCAAAATCACTGAATTCTGTATATGATTTTTGGTACCTTTTTGTGCTGGTTTTGGCTGGGGTAGAGGCAACTTTCTTCATAGCAGCTAGTATGGGGCTGTGTTTTGGATTTGTGCTGGAAACAGTGTTGATAAAGCAGGGATGTTTTAGTTACTGCTGAGCAGTGCTTACACAGAGTCAAGGCCTTTTCTGCTTCTCACACCACCCCACCAGCGAGTGGGCTGGGGGTGCACAAGAGGATGGGAGGGGACACAGCCGGGACAGCTGACCCCAACTGACCAAAGGGATATTCCATACCATATGACGTCATGGTCAGCATATAAAGCTGGGGGAGGAAGAAGGAAGGGGGGGACATTTGGAGTAATGGCGTTTGTCTTCCCAAGTAACTGTTATGCGTGATGGAGCCCTGCTTTCCTGGAGATGGCTGAACACCTGCCTGCCGATGGGAAGTGGTGAATGAATTCCTTCTTTTGCTTTGCTTGCGTGTGCGGCTTTTGCTTTACCTATTAAACTGTCTTTATCTCAACCCACGAGCTTTCTCACTTTTACTCTTCTGATTCTCTCCCCCACCCCACCTGGGGGGAGTGAGCGAGTGGCTGTGTGGTGCTTGGTTGCCAGCTGGGCTTAAACCACGACACTTTTCTGTTACCAGGAGAACCCATCTAGTTCATGGGGTGGGGGAATCACAGACCTATAAAAATACACCTAGAAGTGGTGCCAGAAGGTCATCTGCTTCAGTTTCTGTCTTAGAAAACATTCACTTTCTCTGTTTCTCTTCCAGTGATAGTAGACTCCACAGTTTTCACACACATTGTTTCACCACTATTCTAGCCTGATGATTATATTCTTTTTCTTCCAAAATTTATCCAGTGGCTTCCTTTCTGCAATTTAAACACATTGTTATTTTATTTCTTGTCTTGTCTTGGTTTTGTCTTGCCCTGTCCTATCCTGTCCTTCGTGGAACAGAGAACAGACAAGTCCCTACATCTTTGCAACTTACTGCATAACTGAAAACTATTTTCATACTGCCATCTCCTCCTCATGTTCTGTAGACTAACTAAATCATTCAGTCACAGGTAAAAGATGTTGATAATGCCCATTGATCTCTTTTGACCTACTTTCAGTTGGCTCAATACCTTTCCTGAAGTGAGAAGTTCAACAGACAGAAGATTGAGGTTGAGTACACAGACTTTTCTGTACCTTTTTCAGAGTATCTCCAGACTTCTGAGAGAGAAACCTCATGACTATCAGTACAGCCATTTTCAGTAATCTCACTAGAAATTTTTCCAGAACATTAAGGTTTCTCCTTACCAGCCATTTTTTAATTCCTTTATGCAAACAGGAGAAAGAATATTTTCCTGAATGTTAGTTAATCACTGATGTTTTTTTTCTTTCATTCACTGCTTTAGTTCTTGTTCCTTTCAGAGGTTTCAAAAGTGTTTCATGATTGTTCTTCCATCTGTGAAGTATTCAATCTATCTGCTGATAGTTAAAGACCCCTTATGTTTTATGCACACCATACATTAATTCCAGAATGCAAGGCTTCTAATTCGAAGCATTAATATTTATAGACCTTTTCCTGAAAGGTGCTGAACATTCACAGTTACGATTTATTTCTGTTTCAGTGAGTATTGATGATACTCGGAACTCTACAGGAGATTCTAAGCTTGGTCAGGATTATCCTAAGTTGTTTTTCCTTATGGAGGACACAGCTGGTCAGACCTCGAGGGCACTCATCAGTGTGAAATTGTAAAATAGTATATTTTTTTTAGTCTAGTAATATCCAAGAATATCATAAAAGCAGAAGAAATAAAGTTTTTATGAAGGTTAAGAGCCATTTAATATTATTTTTATTCTTACATATTTATTTAGCAAAGCTTTTTATTTTCTGTCTGTTATTCAAGTCCTTTTAATAGCTGCTTCTGTTACTGGTACAGTTTTTTAATTGGAATGAAACATTTCTGGTAGTAATATCTGACTTCCATCTAACTGCAAACTATCTGCCCAAATTTAAATACTATCATTTTCTGAACTTTATATGTATCATGTATAGCTGGCATAGTCCTAACTTCCGTACTGTTGGAGGTATAATGCATTATAGACTAGAATGTATTTCCAGAACAGCCCTTTA